>NW_024349519.1:28079563-28243151 GCF_902729225.1 Pteropus medius
AAAAAAAAAAAAAAAAAGAAAGAAAAAAAAATCCCTTGTTATAAAAAGGAAGATCACAGAATGGAAATCATACAAAGTATGTTCTCAGACCAGAATCAAATTAAACTAGAAGTCACAGAATGATAACTGGAAATTCTGAAAATATTTGAAAATTAAGGCACACCCACGAGTCAAAGAAGAAGTCAAAAATGAAAAATATTTTTAATTGAATGAAAGCGAAAGCATACCACATCAGACTATGTGGGGTGTTAAATAAAGCAATGCTAAGACGGAAATGCTTATTTTTAAGAAGGTGATCAGGTGTACTTGAAAGTTGCTAAGAGAGTAAAATTTTTTGTTATTCTTTCAAGTAATACCCTTAGAAATCATTTTTACATGTGTTGCTAGACACTTCTCTACATGCATTTCAAAACTGTCTACACATCACTCACTAAAACAACACTATTCAGAACAAGGAACACTCATAAAAACATGGATTTTCACATGTGTCCTTAAACACACCTCTCCATGCATTCCAGAATGGATATCCAATCCATACCCAGAAATAATAAATACTGTTTTCAGAGAGTAGATCTTAAAAGTTCCCATCACAAGAAAAAAAAAATCATAACTATGTATGGTGACAGATGCTACCTAGACCTATTGTGGTGATCATTTCACAAGATATACAAATATTAAATCATTATGCTGTACACCTGAAGCTAATATAATGTTATATGCCAGTTATATCTCAATTAAAAAGAAAAAGAAGAAAGCGATCAGGAAAAACCCGACTGTTGAAGCCTTGGCTAACTGGAGGAAGAGCATTCCAGGTTGTGCAAAGGCCCTGAGGACAGCAAGTTCCTGGTGTGTTCAAGAAACAGGAAGTCTTAGATACAATGTTCCCTTCTCTGTGAGACTTTCTAAAGTCCCAGACCAGCCCTTCTCATATACTCCATTCATCATGCTTCTCCTTAAAAGTTATCACCATCTTATCACCACGTGACTTTCCATATATGTCACTTTTTATCTTGCCCACTGCCTGTCTTCTCCACCATTAGAAGCTCAGCTCCACTGCCTGGCACAAAGTAGGTGTCCAGTGGATGTTTGCGTAATGAATGAGTGACCATCTTGCCCACTGAGCCTTGACTAAAACCACCCCCGAGGCTTGGGCTCTCCATCACCAGCCAGCTAGACACCTTCAATGCAGAAAGCAGCTCCTGGACCAGCTTAGAGGCAAGAGTCTTGTCTGCCCCACAGGCAGGCGGGAGGTCATCCCCCCAGGGGTTATCTGGTTACCCTTGTTTTTCCTCCTCCCCCGGAACTGAGTTACCCAGATCTCCCATCCAGCAGACCATGGCAAAACACAGACACCACCCCCAGTCTCACTTGGGGCCTCTGAGGCTGTTCTGCTCACAGAATGCTAATGAAGGCCCTGCCTGGGGCAGGCCAGGATGGGGATGGAAAAAAAAGGTGGGGAAGGGAAAGAGGAAGGAAGAAGCTGTGGGCAGTAAACCAAGGAATCTGGGGGGCACTGGTGGAGTACAAAATAAGATCTCCTTGTCAAATGGTTTGTAGAAAAAAAAACGGGAAAGCACAGGGAGGCACAGGGCAACTGAGGCTCAACTCTTCCCTCACCCCCACACAGGCTGACTAATAACACCCTCACCCTAACATCATCTCCTCCAGGTCTCCAACTCAGTATGGACAGGCTAGCCTAAAGCATCTGAGTCCAAAGACCTCAGGACAGAATAGGCCACATCCCACCCCCCACCCCAAGTCATTCTGGCTTAGACCCCTTCAGCCTCTAGTGACGTGCAGACCCAGGAGGGAGCCCCCTCTGGAGTTGGCCTTCTAGTTAGAGAGTTCCACCTAGATGAGAGTAATATTAGCAAGCATATGTTGGGTGCCTACTAGGTGCTAGGCAGTGAGCTCTTTTAATGCAACTAACCATCTGATAAAGATGAACTGGAACTTAAAGCAAGTATAATCAGTCGGGAAGGTCTATGGGAGAAGCTAGGGCTTATGGAAGTTCTTGCACTATGTATAATCGCGAGAACTCTATATGAGAGAATCCTGCAAGAAGAACTCTATAGTAAAGCTCTGTGGTCCTAACGTCCCCTTCCATTAACTTGCATCCTGGCGCAAAGACCAGAGTGTGCATGCGGCTTGCCTTGTCTGTGTGCTCTGGGTTGCAATCCTTTCTTATTCCCAAATAAATCCTTTTGGTGACAAAATACTTAGTCGATATTATTTTTCAGTCAACACATCTAACTGACTCCTCCAAACTACCCTTTTCATTTATTCACAGGTTGATTTGACAAGTATTTATTAAGCACCTACTGTGTGCTGGCTCCATTCGAGATATAGGAGTACAACAATGAACAAGACAGACAAAATCCCCTGTTCCACCAACTTACATTCCAGAGGAGAGAAGACGGTAAACAAGATAAATGAGTCAAATGGATCTCAGGTTAGATGGCAACTAGGTGTCACTAATCTCATTTTATAGATGAATAAACTGAATCTCCCTGAAAAGGGAAGTCACTTCCCAAGGTCATACAGGGGAGTGAGCTGGGACCTTATTTTGCCTCTCTGGGTCTCCTCCCAGCTGAAGCACAGAGAAAGGGAGGAGGAGGGGAGACATCCAGAATAGGGCAGGGCTGCCTGGTACAGCTGTGCAGGTTCTTTCCTGCATAACAAAGACCACAATGTAAATGCTGCCCCCTGGAATCATAAAGGGCACAAGAATCACAAAGACGTGCCATGACCTGGGGACAGGTCACAGGTAGCCCTGGAAAGGAAGTCTCGATCACCATTGGTCTAGTCTTTATAGCTTGCTTTTTCCACTTAATATATTGTAGCCACTTCCCCATTTTGGCACATGAAAATCTAGCTCAGCGATTCTCCCAAGACTGATCCCTATACCAGCAACATTGCCATCACCTGAGAACTTGTTAGAAATGCAGAGTCTGGGACCCGACAACCCAGACCTCCTGAGTCAGACACTTCTAGGCTGTGTCCAGCTTTTACTCCACATGAAAAGGGGAGCCATGGGAAGGTTTTAGCAGAGGAATAACATGATCTGATTTCCCTTTTGATAGGCGCACTTTGAGAGAGAGCGGTCAGGGAAGACGAGAACAAGGAGAGAGCTCTGCAAGTCATTCTGCGTTGCCTTGGATGAGGCTGGTGGCCATGGAAGCAGTGGGAAGGGTCATGTTCTTGACAGATTTCAACGGTGAAGCCAAAGGCATTTGCCAGTGATTTGGCTGTCTGAAGTGAGAGAAGGACAAGAATAAAGTATTATCCCCAGGTTTGGGGCCTGAGCACCTGGGAAAATGGTGTTATGTTCCCCGCAAAAAAAATCATGTTGAAATTTTACCCCCCCCATGTGATATTAGGGGGTAGGTCTTTGGGAGGTGACTAGGTCATGAGAGTGAAGCCCTCACGAATGGGATGAGTGCCCTTATAAAAGGGACACCGAGGAGCTTTCTCATCTCTTCTCCACGTGGGGACACGGCAAAGAGTCAGCCATCTGAAATGTGGAAGAGGGATCGCACCAAAACCCAACTGTCCTGGCACCCCTGATCTTGAACTTCTAGCCTCCAGAATTGTGAGAGATAAGTTTCTGTTGTTTATAAGCCACCCGGTCTACAGTATTTTGTTGTAGCAGCTCAAATGAACTGAGACAGCGTGTGAAGCGTGAGAGCCCACCTGGAGGTGCCCGGTCAATGGTTGGACACAGACATACACCTGCAGTTCAGGAGACAGGACACATCTGGAGACAAATTTTGGGGTTGTCCACCTAAAGGTGGTATATTCGTTTCCTAGGGCTGCCAAAACAAAAAACTACAAATTGAATGGCTTAACACAACAGGAATTTATTATCTCACAGTTCTGGAGGCCAGAAATCTGCAACCAAAGTGTCAGCAGAAGCATGCTCCCTCCAAAGGCTCCAGGGAAGATTCTGTTCCAGCCTCTGGTGACTCCAGGCTTTCCTTGGCCTGTGGTCACATCACTCCAATTTCTGCCTTCATCTCACATGGTGTCCTCCCTGTGTGCATGTCTGTGTCCAACTTTCCCTCTTCTTATAAGGACACCGGTCATTGGATTAAAGACCTACCTGATCCAGTATGATCTCATCTTAACTTGATTATATCAGCAAGGAATTTATTTTCAAATAAAGTCACATTCAGGAGTTCCAGGAGTTAGGAGTTCGACATACATTTCAGGCAGGACACAATTCAATCCACAACACCTTGTCTAATGAAATTTATTGCTGCATAATCAGGTACCCTTTCTCAACAGTGCCAAGCTCCCATTGAATGGCTTCTCTTTGTGTTCCAATGCAAAATTTCAGAAACGGTAACAAATTAGCACATTTATTACAGTTGCATATTTAATGCAGTATTAAACAATGTGTTATACTCTTAAATCTGTATATAAGTTACCCCTAATGCAACACGTATGAAATGTAATATCAATTCTTTACAGTGGCAACTAGAGGGATACTAGAATTGCAACTTGTTTTTTGCGAAAAAAAATTCGCTAGGATTTATAGTTTTATTTATAAGTAACTTTATTTGCTTATTTAAATTAAATTTAATTAATTAAAATATTTATTTTGAATAACTTTATTTAAACTTTTGATATTCACTAAATACATCACTGGTACGGCTTTTTTTTTTAAGACAAATTAGAAGGTTGTCAAAGAAAAACAATTGTTTAAAAATATGATACGAAAAATTTTTTCCCTCCGGAGATCAGGGGTGCCCAGAGATTTCCAGAGCCAAGAAGATCCCCACAACTGATGTTCACCTGATCCCACACGGGGGCGCGCCGCGCCTTGATGTCTCCGCCCCGCCACCAGGTGGTGCCAGAAATTCCGAAGGCCTCTGAGGTCGTTCATCTCTACGATCCTCGCGGCAGCTGCGCAGCCCGGAAGCTGTGGCTGGCGAAGGGGTGTGCTTCCGAGTAGGAGCTAGGTGACCTCGGCTGCCGCAGGAAGCTGCGGCGACAGCAGCCATGGGGGCGCACTTGGCCCGACGCTACCTAAGCGATTCCTCAGGGGAGCCAGACCCTCTGCGGATGCCCACCTTCCCGCCCGACTACGGCTTCCAAGGGCGCAAGGAGCGCGGTGAGGCCAATGCGCAGGCGCGGCCGGCGGGAGTGGCACGCGGGCGCCGTAACCCCGGGGTACCCAGGGTTGGGCTCAGCTCCGACCTCGACCGAGAGGACGCCAGACGACTCGTGTGACCCTGCCTGAGTGTGGAAACATAGCGGGCAGAGGACATGGTTGGAGTAAAAAACTCGGGGCCGTGAGTGGCGATATAGAGCTAACGAGGCGCTCGGAGCTGGCCTTTGTCCTCGAGTCAGTGGGGAGCTGGGGGAGGGTTCATGACGGAAGGGAGGTGTTCATTGCCCCTCTGTCACTGCTATGTTTAGGTATGCAGAGGAAGACACAAGGGGTTCGCGCCGTACATACTGCCCTGCACGTTGCTTTTTTCATGTAGTCATATCACAAGCATATCGAGCGCCGGTCCTGGGCCAGGTCCCAGGCTGGGAACCACGATGCAGCAGGCACTGACTAAAGGGAATTCTCAGCGCTGGGGGGAGACAGCGACACCAGGCAGATCTTGAGGACGGCACCTGGGAGTATCAAGGCAGGCTTCCAGGAGGCGATGGCTGGAAGCGAAACTTGAGGTGAATAAGAGTTGACCACACGGAGACCAAGGAGAGGGGAGGACCAGTGTTTGTAAGCAGTAGAGGAATACGATCAGATTTGTTTTGTCAGAAAGTTCGTGCTGGCTGCTGGGTGGGCGATGAGTTGGAGTGTGCAGAGGTCTGGATTTGAGACTACATTGGGAGGTGGCCTCCTCCAGTGGCCCAACTCCTGGTAGTTCAGCCCCGACTGAACCTGCAGTCCATCCATCCACCCACCTCCTTGCATGTTAATCCTTCCCATTGCCTCTCACACCCTGCTTTGCCCATAATCTGTTTTGTATATACAACCCCCCTGCTCTTCTCTCTCGCTTGGCTTAACCTTAGTTAAGCTCAGCTCTCCTTGGCTCCTGTCCCTGTATAGCTAAATGTCATGAGAGAAAAACACTCAACCTTTGTGATTCCCCAGTTGACCCTTCCTGCTGCTAGCTTTCCTGTTACATACATTCCCCGGCCCTTCCCTCTCTCACTCCCTCCCCCAGACCTTCTCTCTCAGGCTCCAGCACCTCCTTCCCACCCCCTTTAAGCTAGTCACTTTGTATCCTCTCATTAAGAAAATAGAAGCTGTCAAAAGAGCTCTCATGGCTCCCTGCATCCCTGGGACTCCGCCTTCTCTCCTGTTACTTCGGATGATCCAACCCTGCTCCAGACAAACCCCCTTGTACCCTCCATCCCATCCTCTCACGTACCCAAGGGCTGCCCCAACCATTCTCCCTCTCTTGCAACATTGATTTTCTCATTAACATGGGAATAAAATACGCTGTTGCTTTCACTGTTTTAAAATCCCCTCGTGGCCCACCTCCCCTTCCAGCCATCCCAGTTCACTGCAAAAGCGCTTGTCAAGTTTCTCACTCACACACTGTCGCTGAGCTCCCTTGTCCATTCTCAGTTCTAACCCCACTGCTGCAGCAACAGGCACAGCTAATCCCTGCCACTTCCTGGAAGCCCCTCCTCACCTGGCTCCCAGGACCCTGCAGTCCGGCCCACCTCACTGTGGGCTTCTTCACTGATTCTTCCCCATCTCCTAAATGTTGGGGAGCCCCAGGGCGCAGGCTGTCTCCACTGTCCATTCCCCACTCCCTGGGGGTCTCTCTTAGTCTCCTGGTTTCAAATGCCTTCTGTGTGCCAATGCTCCCAAGTTTTTATCTCCAGCTGGGCCTTGACCCTGAACCCCAGACTCATGGACCCCACTGCCTGCTTGGCATCTCTGCACACTTAACGGGCATCTTGCACTCAGCAGGTCCAAAGCAGCTCCTGGATTTGAGGGTGATCTGGCTGTAACATGTCACCCCATTGATCACCAGGGTTAATTCGGCTGATCTGGCTGGCTAGGCAGGTGCCTCCTTCCTCCTTGACCGCTCCCTGTGCGTCCCCCCGGAAGCTGTGCACTCAGTCGAAGAGGATGACCTTCCTCAATGGAGGAGAGGACTGTTCTTTGGTCAAGGGTAGAGAAGTAGCTGCACTTTCCTGCTAGAACCTCCAAACAAGCCCTCAAAACAGAACTCCTGACCTCCCCACCAAGCCCGTGCCTCCCTCCTGCTCTGACCACGTGCTCAAGCCAAAGTCCCCGGCGCATCCCAAAGCCTCTTCTCTCACCTCAAGGCCTTTACACTTGTTCTGCTACTGGGAACGCTCTTTCCACGGGTGTCTGTGGGACTCACTCCCTCACCTTCAGATGCCACCTTCTAAGGGACCCCTCATTCTAAAGTTGTGACCCACCACCCAACACAGCCTCTCTCTCCTTTGCTTTATTTTTCCGATACTTTGCATTATGAACATTCTGTGACACTATCTCTGTTTGTTCTGTGTCTTCCCTCCAAAGGTAAGATCCTTGTCTACTATGTTCCCTCACGTATCCCCAACACCTAGCACATAGTAGGTGCTCCATAAATCCTGACTCTTGACTGGTTATTGCCAGAGCACCAGGTGCTCATGGGGCCACATTGCCATGGAAACCAGCCGGGGCCTGGGGCTCATCAGCCTATTGGGTGAGAATTGAAGCTATGGGTTAAATTGAGCAAAGGCTCTCAGCAAGAACCTCAGGAAGCCAACGCCATAGAGATGGGTAGAAATGCAGGGAAGGTGCGGCGGGGGTCGGGGGAGCCAGGGGAAAATGTTGGAAGCTCGCTTTCCTGGGATCTCGCACTGGTGAGAGCCGTGTGTGAGCAGTGCTCGATGGAGTGTGGAAGCTGGAGTGGGTGGGATCTAGGGGCTGCAGAGGCAGGAGATAAAGACCTGAGCCTGAGGGAGACAGAAACAGGGCTAGGAAGCAGAGGGGAGAGAAGCCAGCGGGCGAAGATGACAGGTGAGCTGGGAGATCACCAGCACAGGGTGTGCGCCCACAATTTCTAAGGGCCCCATTCGGCCTTCGGAAGGTTGATTTGGTCCAGGGTCGGATCTGCCAGTTCCGTGGGGCCCAGGCCCAAGGGATAGTTCAGCTCTCCTTGAGGCGGGCACTAAACACTTTACATGTATAGCTCCTTAACGCTCACAGTTGACTCTGGAGCTGGGGACTGTTAGTCATTAGGGGGAGGAAGCTGAAGCTCCAAGAGACCACTCCCTGACAAGGCAGAGCTGAGATCCAGGTCACCCTGGTAGCCCGGCTGCCCACCGGGTTGTGCCCCACAGAGGGGAGCACTGGAAAAAAGTTGTCTCTGCAGGGTGGGGCTGTCTGGAGAGTGACCCCAGGGGTGGAGATGGGGAGACGAAGATCCAGCGTGGATGCTGAGGTGACCCTTACTACCTGGGCTTCAGTGTCCAGGCTCCCTTTGTGTGAATTAGGAAAGGACACTCTGTCAGAAGATGGCCATCATCCCCTGCCATCTGCTGCCATGTCATCGACGGGGGACACTCCTGAGCTGTGGATCCTGATTGCAGCGTGGGCCTGCTGGGTCTCCCTGGAGTCAAGAAATGACAGGGGGCCTCCAGCAGTTACACTTGGAAAAGCCCGCCTGAGCTGAGCCCTGCCTGCTCCCCTCCCCACAGAGATGGTGGCCACGCAGCAGGAGATGAACGACGCACAGCTGGTGCTCCAGCAGCGGGATTACTGTGCCCATTACCTCATCCGACTGCTCAAGTGCAAGCGTGACAGCTTCCCCAACTTCCTGGCCTGCAAGCATGAGCAGCACGACTGGGATTACTGCGAGCACCTTGAGTGAGCTGCACCCTCACCTGTACCCTCCCCCCCATTCCCACCTGACCCCCAGCCAGCAGCTCCTGAGGCAAAGGACGGTGAACTAACTCAAGTTTCTAGCCAGGCCCCACCTTAATCGAAAGAGAGCTCTCAAGGGGCCTATTGAGAGGGGGCAGGGGGAAGAGTCTGGGTGGGGCACGCAGCTTTGAGGCCACCTGGAGGAGTAGCCAAGCCATGGTTTCAGGTGGGAGGCCTGGGGGTGCACTGGTATCCACCAGGGAGGCTGGGGGCAGACCCCACACTTAAACCACAGGCACACTGGTCTCCCCGACTCAAGGCCTCCCTAGAGTGCTCTGGGATCTGGGATAGACATTCCAGCCCCCTTGGCTTCTCAGGGCTATGGGAGGGAGGGCCACACCTGAGCAGACAGCAACATGCTCTGCCCACAGCTACGTGATGCGCATGAAGGAGTATGAGCGGGAGCGGCGGCTGCTCCAGCGGAAGAAGCGGAGAGAGCAGAGGGAGGCAGACCTGGCCAGAGGCCAGGGGCCCGGTGAGGTGGCCCCTGAGGTGGCCCTGTAGTGGGCTCGCCCACCACCCTGTGGACCAGTAGAGAAATAAAAGCCTCCAGACCCTCAGCCTGAGTCCTGGTCCTTCCTGTGGTGTGCTGGTCCCTAAAACCAGCAGTCTCCCCAAAAAGAACACACACAAGTCTCTCAGTCCGCTATGCATAAGTAGGTTTTATTCCATGCGCTGAAGAGCAGTGGTCCTCACTTCTCTCCCAAAAGGACGAGGGGTGGGGGGATGAAAGCCCGGCGGAGCCTAGCCAGTGGGGTGGGCAGCTCAGAGCAGGAAGGGGATGATGGGCATGCGCAGGGGTGGGTAGTCTCGGAATTCCTTCAGGTAGCTGCGGTGCTTGCCCTTGGCCCAGATGGTCATCTGGGTGAAGCCCACCAGGGAGAAGAGGGCCACTGCAGGGCAGAGAAGGGGGTCAGGGAGGGCAGCATGGCCTGGGACGGCAGGGCCCAGCTGAGGGAAGGGGAGCAGGCTCACCTGGGAGACACTGTGTCATGATGGCAAAGCCAATCCAGGACCCCACCTGTAACAGTGGGCAGAGGTGAGGGCAGGCAGGCCTGGGCAGGCCAGCTGTTCTACTGCAGCCTCACCCATGCTGTGGGCCACCTTCCCCCCAACCCTTACTTTGCAAGCAGGGAGTGGAAACCAATCTCTAATGCTAGAGGGATCCTCAGTCAAGGGGGGGAACACATGTCAAAACTGTCCCTCAGCCCCCAACCCCCAGAAGTCCAGCCTTAACACCTCCCAACCCCCAGAGGCCATAGTCTCTCCAGCTCCAGATGATCCAAGTTTGAACTGCAAAAGCAGCTGCTGAGCCAGGGAACCCCCTACTAAGGACTGGACCCTCCAAATGGAACCTGAAGCCCCAGGAGGGAGAGAGGAGGGGAGCGGGGCATGCCCTCACCTCATAGGTGTAGTTGGGGCAGGACACCAGCAGGAAAAGCCATGTGAAGGGGTTCTTAGTGGGGTAGGGGATCTTCCTGGTCTTGGACCCTGATGACAGGATGGGGAGGGCAAGTGAGACCTCCTGGCCCAGCCTGCCTGCCCCTCCCCCCCAACCCCCGCCCAGATAATGTCACTCACCTGCTGGCCGCAGGTCCCGCAGGGCCATGTGGATGGAGAAATTGCCCAGCTGACAGATCTGTCACAAGAGCAGGGTCAGCTCAGAACCCAAAACTCCCCAGACTTTCTCCGCCCCATCGCCCATCCAGTCTGCTTACCACTTACCACAAAGATGGCAAGTGCCAGTTTAACCTGCTGAGCTCCATAGGCTAAAAAGGAAGCAGAGAAGGGAGGCCCATGAGGGGTACCCAGTAGGGGATGGTGGCTCACAGGGGAAGCAGGATCCCCAAAGCCACTTACTGGG
The DNA here is from genome assembly GCF_902729225.1 of Pteropus medius. NCBI lineage: Eukaryota > Metazoa > Chordata > Mammalia > Chiroptera > Pteropodidae > Pteropus > Pteropus medius. Next base: position 28,090,339 of record NW_024349519.1, read on the forward strand.
GGGCGTGTAGAGAGGGTGGTTGATGTAATAGGCCATCCACGCAGCGAAGCCCCAGTAGTAGGTGCAGTTCTGAAAGGCAGCAGGGCTAGGATGGAGCCTGGCATGAGGTGGGCCTGGGTGGGTGGGGTGAGGCCAGAGGGGGTGGGGCCGGGTGGATGGGCCTGGGACGCTAGGCAGGAGCCTCACCTTGAAGATGTTGCGCAAGGGCATGGTGCCATGAGAGAAGCGATGCACGAAGAGCGTCTCCAGAAGGCGCTTGATGTAGTGGAATGAGTGGCAGATGCAAGCGAGGCTGGGGTAGGGGGAGCCAGTTCAGCGCAGGCCTGTCCATAGGCCTTCCCCCCACACCCCTCCATCCCCTCCAGCCCGGCCCACTCACTGCACCACCGTGTGCCGGCTGGACGTGAAGTCATATTTGTGGCCATAGATGAAGGGCACCCGGAAGTAGAAGAGCAGGTAGATGAAAAGGGGCCCCGCGTACTCTGTCAGGAACACCTGGGAGTACAGGGACAGTTGAGTCATCCCAACGTAGCTGATGGGTGAGGAGGCTGGGCAGGGGTGGGACTCACCGTCACCCAGCTGATCTGGGCCCCCAGGTCTCGGAAGTAAAGTGTGGCCGTGGTACCCACAGGCAGCTTCTGCAGAATATCCTCATCCTTCAGGGACTTGCCCTCTGTGGAGAGACAGGCCAGGGCTCAGGGGCTGCCCAGGCCCTCCCCACTGCCACTGGGGTGTCCGGGAATGGCGAGCGGAGGGCTGTACTCACTAGGGTCCAGACGGAGGGACTGGCGGGCAGGGTACCACTGCGGATCTGTGGGGAGAGCGGGGCGTCACAGTGCACAGCCTGGCAGGGCCCAGGGACCCCACAGCACCTCCCGCCTCCAACAAAGCCCCTGTGGCCTATGTGGCTCCAGGACACGGCCCTAAAGAACATGGGCAGAAGCAGGATGTTGTCCTTCCTAAAGCCCAGCAATGGTATTCCTGCCGATGGCCACACGGGGGCGCCGCTGCAGGCACTAGGGGGAGAGGCTCCCAGGAGGGGTCCCACCCAGAGGCCCCGGCCCAAACAGGCTGCAGAAGGCAGTGTGGCTGGGCCCTGGACTTACGGCTCTTAGTGAAAAGATTCTTGATCTCGGCGATGGTGGCATGGGGCTCCACCTGAGGGAAGCACAGGCCGCAGGGAAGTCAGCCCCATGGCGGGGAGCCCCAACCTCTGATGCAAGATCCCCGCTGGTGACGGGGGATGAACAAGGGCCTGGGTAGCTGCTATGGGAGCAGGAAAGATTAGGGTCCAGGCCCCCGCCCATATGGTGGAGAGGAACAGCAAGGGCGTGCCAGGCTGGGGACAGCAGTGGGCCTAAGGGCCGGTTTTACCAGGCAGCCAGGATGCTCCCAGCTGGCCAGTTTGAGCACAGGAAGCTGGGCCTACTTCTCTGCCTCTCCTCTCCACCCCTACCCCCACCCATGACTCCCTGCCAGAGTGAAGGCCCACAGTCCTGGCCAGACCTCCTTCGAGAAAGAATAAGCCCCGTCCCCTGGCCCAGCCTGCACAGGGGACAGGTCTCAACTCCACCTTCTTCCCAGGCCCGGAAGCCCTGCAAGGTTCACTGAGACAGCTCCACCTCCTCCTGTACCAGGAGGCTTGCTCCTGGCCACACCCAGGGGCCAGGGCTGCCCACTCTACCCCCAACTGGCAGGGGCAGGCCAGGGACTGTACCCCTCAAGCATCCCCCCAGAAGGAGGGGGTGGGGAGTCAGGACACAGGTTGAAAGGTCACTCCCATCTCCCCCGGAACCAGGAGACTCCAGAAGAAATGTGGTCATGGGCCCAGCACCCTGGCCCAGTGCAGCTGGCGCCATGGCCCTACCTTGTCCAAGAAGCACAGCTTCTCCCGTGTCTTCGCGTCCAGAATCTCCACCTCAAAGAAAAGAACGGCCTTTTTAGGTTTCTTGGCCACCTTTGGGGGTGCGGGCCGGGGGAAGCCATTGAGGCCAAAGCTGGGGCCAGGGCCAAGGCTCTGGCTGGCCTCCCGAGCCACCAAGCTCATACTCAGGTCCATGCTGCCCCACTCTGCCTGTGCGGCCAGCAGCCCAAACTGCCAGCCGTCAGCCCCCACCACCAACCTCCCCACGCGCAACGCTCTGGGCCAGGCTGCGCGATCAAATTCTGCCGCGGTGCTGGAAAGGAGCCCACGCCTGCCCTGGCACTGTCACCTCTGTGCAGATGTAACCCGAGTGGCCCCACAGCCTTGCCCAGCTAAATATAAAACTGCCCAGGCTGAGTGCCCCCATGAGCCATGGCACAGGTCTACATGCCGACCCTGGGACTGGGTTACCCTGAAAGTGAGTCTTTCAGTGAACACAGCCCCCAAAGTGCACTGGGGAACAGGGAGATCCCCAGAGGGTGACAAGCCAGCGGGGAGCCCACACCCAGGCGCCAGGCTCAGGCCAGCAGAGTTCACTGGGCTTGAAGAAATCCCAGCTATTTTGAGAATCCACAAGACAGATCATCCATTTCCCCTTCTGAGCTGCAAGAGACACTCGGATTATTTCCCTTGTGCATTTGTGTGCCCAGGGAGGTGATAGATTCCGGAGTTGCTGGTGCAGAAAGACTCTCTCTCTGTGTGGAAAGGGTCAGGAAACCAGGAAGTTTCCAGAAAGCTCCCAGGCCTAAGCTAATGAGGCCTCAGCTCCATCTCCCTGATCTCCCTTTCCACACATTTCTCACTAGATCCACCCAAGCCACGTTCAAAGCCACCTTGCAGACAGTCTTCCTGCAGTGTCGGCCCAACAGCCTTGTCCAGGCCCTGAGCCCCACAAAGTCCAGAGCACACAGCCCGCATGCACGCTCATTCTCCCTGAGCCCCAGGGGGATCTGACCCACTGCACACAGGTCAGAGCAGTGGAGGTGCGAACTGCTGGAGGAGCTGCAGTGAGGGCCTGTGGGCTCACCGATCCCAGGGGCCATGGCAGGCAGGGCTGGGTCTGACCCCAAGTCAGTCACTGGGTGGCAGGTGCTGAGGACCCTTCTCACCCCTGGTGGGCCCTCAGTCAGCGGCAGCACGGGATAGAGGAGCAGGACACGAAACTGCAGGCAGGGCCCAGGCCAGACTCTCTAAAATCATGCCACCCACCTGCTGGTGGGTTCCCTGCAGCTGTAGCCCACTCTGAACAAAGGGGCTCCCCTATATACCCTCTAATGACAGTGAGAAGGGCAGGAAACAAGGTGGTGGCACCCAGGACTGAATCCAGCCCTGCCACACAGTCACTTCTCTCTGGGCCTCAGCCCATGGGCAGATAGGAAGGGTGTACCTCGTGGGTGAGGCTCCCGTGAGACAAGGTGCATGAAGTGCCAGCGTAGTGCCCAACAGATGCACAGTGCCCCAAAACCTTGGGTCCCGTGGAGCTACCACGAAGGGAAGAGTGTGGGCCTGGGTTCAGATCCCAGTCCCTCTGCTGATCTAGCTGATGGCTGCGGTGCCCACCCTCGTCATGGAGAGAAGTGTAGAAGAGAGCCCAGCACCCAAGTCCTGGCCAAGCTGCCTGTTGTCACTGCACTAGAGAGAGCTCTGCCAGGCCGTGTGAACCCCTGAGCCACAAGGCCAGCCAGAGGGAGCACTGGGCCCACCAAGAGGACTCGTAGGAGAGGGAAGGGGCACACTCAGAATGTGCCAGAAAGGGCTAGAATAGCAGGGCCCCAGGCGGGCACAGGGCCTGCCCCGTGGCTGTAGGTATATTAATAGTTGCCGCGTCCCAAGCGGGCAGTGCCCACATGCCTTCGCAGCTCATGTGGTCACAGGAAGGCAGCACCGCGCCTCCAGAGAGACCAGGCCTCCGAGTTCCTGCTGAACCACTCAACAGCTTAAAATACAACCAGCCCCTCTCCCTGCCTGCCATCTGCTGGGGGAGGGCCGAAATCCTACCCTCCCCACAACTGGGCACCGCACCAGGGCCTGGGAGGAGAGGACAGCCCATCGGGGGCCCCAACTGGCTGCCGGGAGAGGTAGCTGGACAGCAGGAGGAGGCAGCCAGGAGAAGGGCCGCACTCCCAGCCGCAGCCGTACTGTGCCCAAAACTGCACCCAGGCCGGGGAAGAGGAGCGGCTGAGCCTCACAAAGGTAAGCCCGGCCCTCGGGGCAGCACCCAGGGGCCCGGCCCACCAGGCTGGAGGCTGCCCCGGCTCAGGGCCACCGCAGCAGGATCGGTCCTCACTTCCCATTTCCTGCCCCCAAATCCTGGGACCCAGCAGCCATCTTCATCCCAAGAGAGGTCTGAAAGGCCCAGGGGGTCGGGGAGAGACCCAGGATCTCTCTGTACTATTTGTACAGCTTTCTGAGCCTCTATAATTATTCCAAAATAAAAAGTTAAATGAAAGTTACGCTAGGTGGAAAAACACAAAAGTTTTGCTAGGTGAAAGAAGCCAGACACAAAGTGTCACATATTTATAATCCAGGGAGACAGAAAGCAGGCTGGTGGTTAGTTGCCCAGGGAGTGTCGACTAATAGAGACTTGGTCTCCTTTTGGGGTGATAGAAAGCTGTGGAACTAGATAGAGGTGGTGGTTACATGGTGGCTGTGAATGTACTAAATGCCACTAAACTATTCACTTTTAAATGGTTAATTTTGTTATGTGAATCCTAATAAAAATTTTAAAGGCGGCGGGGGCGGGCATCTAACAAATAGGCCCCACTGTCTATCAAAAAAAAAGCTCTACAGGCAGAGAGCAACAGAGGTTCCCCACTCCCCCACCCCAATCCCAGACCGGGAGAGAGCCTAAAATGTGGGGGGACCCATCAGCTGCATTCTCTCAGTCATCGGGCCCTGAGCTCACCCCCCACCCCCACCAACACTGCAGCCACCCCACCCTCCTGCCTCACAATGCCCAAGCACACCTCCCACGCCCTATGCTTCACACACACACACCCAACATGCCTGCCCAGGCCTGAGGCAGCCTGGCGTGGGGACCGAGGGCAGGCCCAGGACTGAGATCAGACAGCGCAGATAGCTGCTGAGCACAGAAGGGGAGGCCGCAGGCCCAGGCCCATCCCTGGGGAGAAGGCGGGCTAAGGGGCAGGGAGGGGGCAACACATTCTACTCTATGGATGAATGAAGCGAGGCCTGTGAGGGGATCAATGGCCTGAGGTCCCCCAATGGCTGCAGGCAGGGAATGTGGCCCTGGTGGCCTACAAGGGACAGAGGACAAGAACAGACCAGGCACCCCAGCCTAGCCTAGGGCACATGCAATGATAGTTCCACCCAGACAAACTCCCACTCAGGGCCCAGGCAACAGCAACTCGTTGCAGCACAAGTTGGTGGGGCGGGGGAGGACCAGGACAAGGGGCAAGGCCACAGCCCACGCTGCAGGAGAGGCAGGGGCCATGCTGTGGCTTTCCCTAGCCCAGGGGAAAGTACCCAGAGCCACTGCCCAGTGGCAGGGCCCCCGTGGCCTTCACAGTCTTCATGGAAATAAAGATGTTACTGATCAAGGTAGCAATAGCAGAAAGAGGGGCACCGTTTCCTGAGCACCTGCTCTGAGTTAGAACCACTGCCCAGAGCTGTCAGGGAGGCAACGCTCCAGGGATGGACCCTGTCTGGCAATAAGAAAACCAGAGAGCAGTTTTGCAACTGTAGGAGAGGCTTAGGGCCTTTGCATGTGCTGTTCCCACTGCCTAGAACACTCTACCCAGACTCGACAGGGCTCTTCCCTCACCTCCTCTGGCCTTCAGACAACTTTTCAGTGAGGCCCTTCCTGACCATCAACTTAAAATATCCATCCCCAGACATTTACCACCTGCCTCGCACCGGGCTGTCAATCATTTCCAAGGCCTGGAACACAGCCTGGCACAGAGCTGTGCTCTGTAAACCTGTGTGAGGCACCTGGCCAAGGACTCACCTATTTCCTGGCTGTGTGGCCCTAGACAAGCTACTCTTCTGAACCTCTATTTCCTCATCTACAAAGGGACTACCTCCCCTAGGGTTACTGTAAATTTTAGAGATAATAACCACCAAAAAAAAAAGTACATAAACATATCCAGTCTAGAATAAATCTTATAAAGAATATATATAATATAGACCAATACTAGTGAAATAGCACTGCTAGATGCCCAGGGAGCCAGGCCCCTTCTCCCCAAATCCTGACCACGGCCATGAAGGGGCCCATCGACAGGACACCAAGGTCAGAGAGGTGGTGCAAAGATGCTTCATCCAGCTGCTGACAGTCAGCCGAACCCTAACAATAGCAAGACACACGTGGGTGGGAGAGCTGGGGCGGTGCCATCGCTACTACAATTCACCACTGTGCAGAAGGCTGCCACATCTCTGCTGCCCCCTTGTGGCCCCAGCTTACATCCCACCCGCTAAAAGGGCAAAGGCAGCGAGCGGCATTGCTCCAGTTTCAAGTTCCCGACTCCAGCACAGGATGGGACCAAGATGGGACCAAGAGAAGGAGCGCTAACCCCAGCTCTGCCACTGACCAGCCACTGCCCCACATTCATTCATTCCTGCCCCCCTTCTTCCCATGCCTGGGCACTGCAGTGAACAAAACCCCAGGGGACCTGAATTCCAGTCTGTACGTGCAGGGGGATAGGGAACAAGGGGCAGGGGCATGTTTTGTCACCAAAGGTGTGAAGAAAAAGAGAAGGGGCATAAGGAGTGGGGAGGATGACCATTTTAGAGTGGTCAGGGAAGGCTTCCCTCAGAGAGGGGCATCTGAGCAAAGGCCAGCAGAAAATGAAGGAACAAACCACACACATGTCTGGGGAAAAGTGTTCCAGGCAGCAGGAATGGCAAGTTCAAGGACCTTAATGCTGGACGGTGCCTAGCATGTTTGTGGAGCAGAAAGGAGGCCACGTGGCCTGAATAGAGTAAGCAAAGGAGTCAGAGGATATGAAGACAGGGAGGGGACTGGGACAGGTCATGCCAGGCCTTGTGGGTCACAGGGAGGACTCTGGCTTTTACTGGGTGAAGTGAGAGCCATGGAGGGTCTGCAAGGGATGTGACTTGACCCAAGTGTTCACAGGTGCCCCCTGGGAATTGGGAGACCAGGGTAGAGGCGAGGATAGAGGCGAGGATTGGGGTGAGAAGGGAGAATTCTGGACAGACTATGAAGGTGGAGGCAAAAGAATCTGCTGATGATTTGCATGTGGGGGTGAAGAGGAAGGGGAAACCTGATTCTATCTGATCCCCATAAGGGAGAAGCAGTGAGCAGGAGGGCGGTAGGAAGATCAGGAACCACCTAAGCCCAGGTAGGAAGAGTCAAGTTTGCAACTGCTATTCCACTCCATGTAAGCCACCAGGCAGACACAACACACAGGACCCAGGCACCAGTGCCAGGAGCCCAGGCCACTCTCAAGTCTCAGTTTCCCCCTCTTTACAAACACGGCCAGCCCAGTGCTTTCCAGGCTTCTCCCATCTGTAAACCAGGCTCAGGGGCCTCATGGTGGAGTCCTCATCCAGGGCGTGAGGCGAGGGGCTGGCATAGGCAAGAGTCAGCTTGGATTCCAGGTCACCCTCATCACCTCCCACATTTGCACCTGGAACTTCCGTGTGTCCTAAGATGGGACCTGCCCAATGGAGTCAGGTGAGGACAGACAGCCTGGAACAGCAGCAGCTTCCCAGCCACATCTTCTCATCCCCTCCTTTCATCTTTACGGTGGCTGAGGGAGCAGAAGCCAGGAGCTCTGTTTCAGATAAGGAAGCTAAGTTTCAAGGGGTGCAGGACACACCCGGGTCATGCAAACGACCAACCCCACACCCCCATCACACACAGGTCTCTGGGGCTGCAGCTCAGCCAGTGTACACTCTACAGTGGTCCCCACGCACAGATGGCACAGAGTAGCACACCCTGCTTCTAGAGGGCTCTCTGGGACCCCACCAGGGACTGCCTGCCAGGAAAGGGCCCTTCAAATGGGCTGCCTTGTGCTGGGAAGCCTGGCACCACCCTGCTAGTGCTTACATGGGGCGTGTGGGAGAGTGTGTACCTTGATGGACGACATCTTCTTCCGAGGCTGGGACACAAGAGGCCTACTATGGGTGCAAACCCTGCTCAGAGCAACCTAGGATTCCAGGCAAAGACACAAAGGACCTGGCAGGTCCTTCAGCCAGCCAGCCAGGGCATGCACAGCTCCCACTCAGGACACAGGGGCTGCCACACCCAGAAGATGGCAGCCTGGCCCATCTCAGCACCTGGTCAGCTCACCTGCTTCACCAATGCAGAGGCCTGAGTGCACTCACCCGGACTCAGCAGCTCAGCACGCCTGGCTCTCTTTCCTTCGCACTTTCCAGAAATATCAGTCACACTGTTCCTGCCAGCGCAGCTGAGAAGACCTTGGGCTCAGCTGCCAGGAAGCCAACACAAGCCACACCTGCTCAGCCAGAAATACCTCTTTCCCCAGTGGCCTTGCCTCATGACCCCGTTTCTCCAAGGTGCCCACGGTAGTTGTGGTGGGACCAGAATGTCATCACCCAGGCTGGGAAGGGCAGAGGCTGACTACCCACTCCCAGGTCCCCAGCCAGCTCCCACCACCTATGCCCACTGGCCAGATGAAGGGTGCCAGGGTCTGAATGCCAGTATCACTGGGCTGTGGGACCCAGGGTCAGGAGAAGCTGGCAGGGCCCCCATGCAGCCTGGTAGCATCTAGACTCAAAGGACGTTCTTCGGGTGCTCAGGTGCCCCCTGGTTGGTTCCTGCAACCACAGAAGACCCAAGATGAAGGGGACACTGGACCAACACAGCAAGGACTCTGGGTCTCGAGCCTGGCACCCATAACCCATGCACCTCTCTGGGTGCCTGTTCCATTTGAAAGTGCCACCATGAGTAATATGTATCAGATGCTGACCTCGTGCCAAGGACTGTGCTAGGACCTTCACTTGCATAACTCACCTATCTTCACTTGGGCCTGTGACCCCAGTGAGGTGTCTCAGATAACTGGGGCTCAGAAACGAGGGGGCCCTCGCCCAACACAAACAGCCAGGAAGTGCCAGAGCCAACACTAACCCAGCCTGCTTGGGCCCACAGCCCCTGCTCCCCGCTACAATGCAACAGTCGTCCCTCTGAAGAGCAGGACTAAATGCGGACAGAAAAGGGAAGGGAAATCCTGGATCCAATTCTCCTTGCCGACACGCCAACTCCAGCACGCTAGTCTTGGAAGGTCCAGATTCTGCACAATACGCCACCTCCACAGGGAATGCCCTGCAGGGGGGCCTGAGGGCTGAGCCTCCTCCCGGGCCTCAGCCTCCCTTGGCCCTAGTAGAGTCAGGCCATACTGAGGGCAAAAGACCTGTCACCTCCTGACATCACACAAAGGGGCCCAAGCAGGCCCAGCAGCTGGCCTAACACTTCCTGCACATTTTCCTGTCGCAGGCTAAGGCCATCAATGCGCCCAGAATAGCAGCACCACAGGAGGGCCAACACTGAGCAAGAGACAGTGCTGCAGAGGCCAGAGCCAGACAAACCTTCCCTGCCTAGGCCTTGGGTTCTCCATCTGGATGTTTGTAAGAGGAGCAGTGCAGAAGCCCCACCCAGTGGTCCTGAACCTTGCCTGCCTGTGGGACAACTGAGACAAGGAAATCCGGATCTCTGATGGGGGCCCAGTATCCATAGCTTCAAAAGCTCCCAGGTGACAGATAGAGGCGGACCTTCAACCTGGGCTGCCTTCCTCAAACAGACCGCTGCCCTTTGGAAAAAGCCGAAAACCTTTACCACAACTAATGCAGCTCTCCCGGAGCCTCCCAGTGGGGCCTTAGCCAAACCCAAGACCCAGCCTCCACCTCCACCGCCTCCTGCTGACCCTCTTAGATTGTCAGTTACCCCACTTTACAGAGGAGGAGGCCGAGGCTCAGAAGTTACCAGCCCAATGGTACACAAGCTAAATGCTCCAGAGGCAGGATCTCATCTGATTTTGGTCCTTAGGAACTGAATGCTCTTCCCTCAAGGCTGTCCCAGGCCCCAGACCCCCAAGGGATGGCCCACATCTATACCCCTGCATTCCCTGGCCAGATCAAGGTTAGTGACATGTGGTCTCCCTCTATATCTCTGGGCAGGAAGGAGCTACTGGATCAGAAAGCTGGAAGAGGCCAAAGACACTGACCCCTGTGGACACAGGCTGACCAGAGCTGCAGGAGGAGCTCATCCAGGCCGATGCCCCCACCAGAGCCCGGCACTCCCAGCGCGAGTGCAGCAGGCAGGTTAGTCCACCCCCAGGAGCTCAGCTTGTGTAACAGCCAGTCTGAGATCCACAGGGCCAGCCTTATACACACCTCCCGCACACTCACAACATGCCAGACACAGAGGCACATCCTCCACGTGAATTATCTCCTTTACTAGTAATACCCCTTTGCAGATGAGGAAACAGTCTTGTCCATTCACTGCACATACAGACTGAACATCTACTACATGCCAGGCACTATTAAGGGCTCTAGGGATTTAGCCGTGGAAGGAGACAGAAATCCCTGTCTGCATGGAGCTGACATTTTAGTCAAGGAACAGAGACAAATAAATAGTTCAACATATTAGAAGATGACATGTGCCCTAGGAAAAGGGGACAGGGAGTGGCAGGTGAAGTGGGGCGGGGGGGTGCAGTTTTATATGAAGTGGTCAAGAAAGGCCTCCCTGAGGAGACGTTGAGCCAAGCTCGAAGGCAGTAAAGAGCAGTTCAGAAACCTGGGGAGAACATCCAGGCAGAGGAGTGGCCTGTGCAAAAAAGCCCAGGGGTGCAGCAAGCTTGGGGTGCTCAAGCAACAGGGCAGAGGCCTGTGTGGCTAGAGGGAGGGGGCAAGGAAGGAGTTGGAGGAGGTGACGGCAGGGTGGTGGGAGTCGTGCAGGATTTCACAGACAGGGTGAGGGCTTTGTCTTCTACTTCAAGTAAGGTGAGAGCCACAAAGAGTTCTGGGCAGAGCAGAAACATGACCTGACTTGAGTCCTTAAAGGGCCCCTCTGGACAGTAGGGGAATAGGGTGGAAGCAAGAATCCCAATATGAGGCTATGGGAATAACTCTAGCACGATAAAGGATGGCTTAGAACAAGGGGTCAGCAAACTATGGCCCACAGGCCAATTCTGGTCCGCTGACTGCCTGTTTGTATACAACCTAAGAATGGCTTTCACACTTTTAAATGGTTGAAAAATCAAAAGAAGCCTATTTCATGACATGTGGAAATTATATGAAATTCAAATGTCAGTCTCCACAAAGTTGTATTAGAATATGGCCACGTGCATTGGTTGACATATCACCCAGAGTTGCTTTTGTTACAACAGCTACTTCATTAGGAACCCCTCCACTGTTTACGTGAAAGGAAAGACTTGTGACCCAGTCTCCAGGGACTGGCGTCACTCACTTTCTCACCCCATGCAGGTCCCCAGGAGCCAAGTTGCATGGAAGGCATTACCCATTCAAGGTGGGAGATCCAGGCCCCATCTCCCCGTCTAGCCTCACCCCCTGAGCTCCCCATCTCCTGGGCCTTTCCCTGGCCCAGAGGAATTCCAAGCCCATCAGACCTTCTAGAACGTACGAGTGGCACAGTCACCCCATTCCCTGTGCTCCTCAGGGGCCACAGGCCCAGGCCGGGGAAACAGCACAGCCCCAGAAGCCACGGCCCGCACCCAAAGCAAGGATGTGCTTGCTGCACAGAGATATGTGAAGGGCATAACCACGTACGGAGGGCATCTGGAACCTCCAGATGAGGTTTTTTTTCTGCTGACTGAGAAGTTCGGTTCTTCATTTGTTCAGCAAACGCTTGCTGAGCCTATCCATGTGCCAGCCCGTGCTAGGTGCTAGGCTTGGGGATGAACAGAAAGACCTGTGTGTGCAGGGTGCTGGGATACAGTGGAAAGCACAGCCGAGGGAGGCCATGCCTATGGGCCTGCTCACGCTCAAGGGGAACACAGGCAAAGCATTTATCACGTAACATGATCAGCACGTACCAGGCGCCATGAAGAAAAGAAAGCAGAGCAGGGGGCCAGAGTGCCACAGGTGGTGGTCAAGGAAGGCCCTTCTAAGGAAATACGATTTGAGCAAAAGCAAGAGGCTCCCGGGGGGAACTGCAAAGGCCCTGAGGCAGCACAGAGCTTGGCGGGGCTTGGGAAGCCAGAGCAGAGTGAGCTCTAGGGCAAGCAGCTGAGCAAGAGGCTGAAAAGGATGTTAAGAGAAGCAAGTAGGGAAGACACCAGAGTGCCACAACCTGGTCAGGTTTTGAGAAGGATCCGTCTTGCTGCTAGGGGGCAAGCGCAGAAGCAGAGACAGCAGTGAAAGTCTCGAAAACAACCCAGGCCAGAGACTCTGGTGGCTTGGACTGGGGCACAGACATGGCAACTGGTGAAAAAGACACCCTAGTTCCAGGATCCTGAGCTGTCACTGATTCAAAACTAGATGCTGACTTTTAAGGGAAAAAAACTTCCTATGTCAGCATAAGATAGACAGACAGACAGACACACACACACACACACACACACACACACACACACACGTCAATCATAAGATATATCCCAACTTAAAGAACATAAAAATACCGCAAGGAAAAATGTGCATCTTGAGATGAAGACAGGAAGGCAGTAACAAGTGTAAGACGATTCGGCAGAAGGGTACAGGTTTTCTGAAATGTTTATCAGGCCTAGCCGAGTCTACAAGAGAAAGGTAAACTGAGAGAAGATTCCGGCCCTAGCTCTTGAGAGAGGGATCCAGGAAGACACCCACAGCGGTCTTCCCGCCTGCAGTGGTACCTGTGAGCCCCATAGGTTTCCACCCACTCTGCTCTGCCCCTCTGGTTGAGAGTGAAATGAAGCAAGAGGAAAGGGTTCCAGGAGTCTTGACATGGACGTCCTTCCCCACACTTTCTCCGTGAATGATGCATGTTCCCAGGCCCAAATGGCTTCATGTCACTAGAAATGCTCCTGTCCACTGAGGCCCCAGGTGAGCCAGAATATGGCAGAAGGTACAGCTCCTGGGCCCCTGGAGGAGCCTGGTAGGAAATATTCTTGGGGCCTGATGATCATGGCTTAGCACTTCCCACAGGATCCCCATCCTATCCTTACTGGACAACTCAGAATTCAGATCACTTTGGGTCAAAAAAGGGGGGGAAAATAGCCAACTCCAAAATAACTTAAGATGGGCGGTGACCAGCTTCATAACAGAAGGGAGCCCAGGCTAACAGAGTGAAGCTACATGTGCTCCAAGCCAGAAATGCCGGTCCATGAAGCAGCCTTGCACCCCGTGTGCAAGGGTCCCTTCCCTTGAGTTGCAGTGCCTTTTAGGGGGATATCAAGAATATGGTTAACCATATGAGCCCACCTGGCATCTTGCTCTGTAGGTCAGTGTCTCTAGCAAACGTTCATAATCACTCACTCTATGTCTCCTGGCCCCACTAGGGACCAGGGATAAAGGGGAGAATGAGGGGCTCGCACAAATGAACACGCTACCCGCTATTCAAAGGTGCTAAGTCTATACAGAGAACTAAAACAGGAGAGGTGACAGGGTGATGAATGTGGCCTGGCTGGGTCAGGGGGAGTCTCTCAGAGGAGGTGACACTTGAGCTGAGACCTGAATGACAGGATTCCCAGACAGGAGGAGCGGAACTGCTTCTCCTGAAACCGTCCTGGCACTGGGGTTCCCCAGCCCAACCCCAGCCCTGTCCTCTGTGGGTCCCCCACCGCCAACCTGGAGATTTTGTTAGATTTGATTCTTGGGAACAAACAGTATTCAGTAATATACTGTTTCAGACCATACATCTCCCTAAGAACTCTGATATTACCCCCATTCTGCCCCTGCTGAGTCAGACTCCTGGGGTGCTGGGAGAGAGCTTCTCCCCACAAGAAGACTGGAGACTCTGGCTGTAACCGCTCAAGCTTCAACCTGCTTCCTGATGCTCCATGCAAGCGCTAAACCGCCCTCCCCCAAACCTGGCCAACCTACACCCACTAAGGACAGGCACTGCTTCCACAGGCCCCACCACACAACTGGCCTGACCCTGGCCAGTGCTCCCTGGTCCCTTTAAACAAGGAGAAAAAAAAAAAAGAATTCAGAAGGGCCAGGGGAACAGCACAACTCTGCAGTCTTCCTGGCTGACTGAATGGTCCAGGGACTCTGCTTACATAAGAGCCTGGTTCGAGCAGGGACAGGGCTGTGCTAGCCTGCCAGTCACTGCAAGCTACTGAAAAGGCCCTTTATCCCTCAGAGGATGGGTAAGCATCATGGTCCATCTCTAACCAACCATGGGACTCGGGGGCAGGTGAGCCCCAAACCCCCCCACAACGCACTTGTCAATGAGAAACTACCCTGAACATTTACATAACAAACACATAACACAAGTTCCCCAACCCCCGACTTAAAAATAAACCACCCTCTGGAAGTTAACCTTTTAGGTAAAATCAACAAGCAAAAGGGACTTTCATCATTCTTGAGATAAAGTCCACCGGCAGTTGGGTGGCTACAAAGCCCTGCCTGACCAACTTAATCTCCTGATGGGGGACACCCAAGAAGTCTGGCCTCCAGACCTCTGCAACAGTTGTTCCCCTCCCTCTCCCCGAAGGGCGCCCCGCTCCAGGCCTCACTTAGATGATAGACCTTGATGGCAGAGCTGTGGTTCATTTATCCCAGTATTCCCAGTATTCCCAGCATTCCCAGCTTGTAAAGAGAAAAAAAGAATATGTTGGAACAAATGAACTAATGAAGAAGGGATGGATTGGAAAACAGATACACGGAGCCCCACGATAGGAGAATGCCTGGACCAATAGAACCTGCAGGCTACCAGTGGGGGGAAGGGTGGACCCAGGTGCTGACTTGACAGTTCCCACTACAGGGGTGACTTCAATGTGTGTGACATTAAAACTGATCACTGGTGTCTGGGCTTCTTCCTCCATCTTCTGGGAATATTATTAGCACGAAGCCATCTCCAGAAACCTGATCAGCCTAGTTCATTGACAATTTTTGAGGCATTCAAGAGGCCACATGCAGAGAGCACTTCAGGTGGCCTCACTGAGGCAGCTCAGTGATTTGTCCTTATTCATCTAATGCTTTGTAACTTGACCGCAGGCCAGGAAACGTGTGAGGCACTTCATACTTCCCAGTGACCCTCCGAGACAGGTGTCCTCATCCTGGCTTCATGGGTGAGAAAACTGAAGCTTAAGCAAGTGAAGTAACTGTCCCACGGGCAGACCCAGCGGTCTCCACAGGCCCCATCCTTCAGGACCACAGGCTTCATTCCTGCCTCAGTGCATGACACCGGGGCGCATCCACAGCAAAGGCCATTTTGGGTCTGGTAGAATTGGGCTCTGCCATTCACTGTGTGACCACAGGCGTGTCACTTTGCTTTTCTGTGCCCCAGTTTCGCCACTTGTCAAACAGGGATAAGAACAGTACCTACTTCATAAATTTGTTGTGAGGGTTAATGAGTTACTAGATAAAAAACACTTAGAGTGAGCACTACATTGGTAGTGGCTTTGTTATTATTATTGTGATGCTATGGCTATCCCCCCATATTCGAACATTCTCAGCTGCCACTGTCAATGACAGCAAGAAGTGTTAATATCTAGCCTGAACTTAACCAACCAGCTCTGACCTTTCTCACCCGGCCAAACCTGTCAGTCAAAGTACAGGGATTCCTAACCAAACAACCTTGTCACCAGAGGTACGAGCATATTCCCCACTCAGGGCTGTCAATCCTCTATCTTCTCTCTTCTCAGGAACCAGTCATTCCAGAGGCTCTGCTGGGCTCAGGAGCACCTGCAGTTCCAGCCAGTGTGGCTCAGTTGCTCCAGCCAGAGTGCACCCTCACCCATCACACAGCTCCTCCACATCAGCCCCCGACCCCCGCTCCACCTCAGCCCCATCCAGCAGCAAGTAGGTCAGCAGAGCTTGCTAAATGTTAGCTACGGTACGCATCTGCTCACCTAACGCTCACTAGAGTAATAACCCCTTGAAGTCATAACCCCATGAGGTAGGGACCATTATGTCCCTCTCATCCTCCCACCAAGGATGCTGTGTCCTCAGAAACATGCAGGCCACCAGCTGCCTGGGGCAGCATCATCAGGGGGGATCCATGGCAGGCACAGAAAGCAGAGACAGGCAAAATCCTTCCTGGCTCTGTGACTTTGAGCAATTTAATTCTCTGAGCCCATATCCCTATGACACCATTAATTTTCACCTTCTTACTCAGTTTTCTGGCTCTAAATAATTGTCCCATGACCAGAACTCTAGTTCCAGAACTTTCACGTACTTATTCCTGTGGAGACAGCTGAAGCAATAACTTGCCTGAGGCAAGGCACTCTCTTGATCTAAGATTATAAGCAAACTGGGCACCAACAGAGCTACCCTTTGGGCAGGGGTAGGGGGGGCGGGGAGCAGTGGAAGATCCTAAATGAGGACAGTAGGTATCCCCAGATGATTACGCTTTCTCCCCTCAAGGTACCCAGCTGTGGAGGGGAATGAGTAGTGACTTGGGCTCTGGGTGACTGAAAGGGACTAATTCTCATGGGAATTAACAGGCTCATTTACACGATGCAATAGCTGTTTTTTCAGTTGCTACTGGCATCATTACTTTGATCTCTTATCTGCAACGGCAAAAACAATTTTTAAAAAAATCCAATAACCTGAGATAAGCAGTTCCCTCATCCATCTTGTTCTGATCCCAAGACAATTCCCAAGGCTTGCTCTGGACTTGTAAGAGCCAGCTTCGGCCAGGGCCCAAGGGCGACCTGTCTCAATTAGGCCACTGAAGGGATACATTTTTCATCTCAGATCACAAAGGGGAGATTGATTGGCAGTGACAGCAGACTGTCATCAAAACAATAACAAATCTCCCCTCAAACTGGAATCCTAACTGCCATAATATCAGATATCAGTCCTGGTTAACTTGCTATGTGACACTGCTGTGAGTCCGGCACCTTTCTGTGCAATACTTAAATCACCTGTAAACTGCACTTCCTCAGGAGAAACCTCTGGAGGCCACAAAGGTCTTTTGAAGGAGGTTAACCTCTCAGTGGACAAGGAGTCACTTGGAAGGAGGGACACAGTCCCAAATAGAAATAAATTTTTTGATGTGGATAGGAGCTGACAGCTTTTTTCAGCCTTTATTAAAAATGAGTGAAAGCATGCTTGCTATTTTCATAGATCTGGCAGCAAACACCTGGAGTAAAACTAACCTTACTTTCGGTGCAAACTGGGCTGGGAAACGACTGCTCCTCCCACACAGAAACTCTGTGGCTATCATCACGGTGCGTACTTGGCAAATGTTAGCAGAGAATGATAACAGGAGAACATAGCAAAATAACTGTTTTTTTTTTTACTCCAAAGTCACTTTGAACATCGGGTTTGAAGTTCCTCCTTCCTTCTGCTAAGGAAAAAGTTTAAGGTAAACCATGTCCTCCAGTTCAACCATGAGTCTCAGGCTGTGGCCACCCCAAGGTCCTCAAAGGCCTACTTTACGTGACTGCTACTAGCAAAAATTAAAATTAACTCCATTTTCAAAATGCCACATGAATCTTTCAATCTGCATCTTTTAAAATGAATGTGGCTTTTTCTCCGGGGTTACAGAGAGTTTGAAAAGTTAAATTATGTTAGAACTTTATTCTATAATCTTAAAGTTGAATGGGTATCATGTCGAAAATGATCGAGAACTTATGCGTTAAAGGTTTCAAAAGATTCTGAGTAAACTATCAAAAATAATAATAATAAAGGAGGCAGGTAGAGGTAGCGGTATTCAATTTGTGAATAAAAACAATTAATCCCTCCTTCCATTTATATGGAGTACTTAGTTTAGTCAAATTCATAGAAACAGAAAATAGATTAACAGTTGCCAGGGGCTGGGAAGAAGAGGGAATAGGAGGTTAGTGCTTTATAGGTACAGAGTTTCAGTTTTGCAAGATCAAAAGAAAAGAGCTCTGAATGTGGATGGTGGTGATGGTTGCACAACAGTGAGAATGTACTTAAAGCCAACGAACTGTACATTTGATAATGGTTAAGATGGTAAATTTTATGTTAAATTTATTTTACCACAAGTTTTTAAATTGGGGGCGGGGGGGACAAGAATTCTCTAGACCTGTTAATTTTCATGTGGGGACCAGCATGGTATAGTGGTTAGCAACTCAACTCTGGAGTCTTGAGTTTCTTTCTGTTTTCCATTTACTAACTGGGAACCTTTGGGCAAATCACTTAACATCTCTGAGACTGTTTCTTCTTCTACAAAAACCACAATAACAATAGTTAATAATAGTCTACATCAACGGCTGTGAGGATAAGAGAATGAGGCAACAGAATCTCATTAGCACAAGAGTACTTGCTAAAACATTCTTTAAATTTTTAATAAGTTTATTATTTAATGATAGTTACTTAAAAGTCAGATCACTTAATGTTAATAAATGGTAACAAAATTATTATCAGCTAGGTCGATAAGTGCATCGGAAGGCTTTATTTTACGGGAAAGAGGCCCAGGTTAGGAATCAGAAGATAGGCTTCAAGAGTGGCTGTCAGCCTGAGATTTCTCCTCAGTGACAGAAAGCGGTTGACAGAGATGACCTCTTAGATTACCAGAAAGCCAGATCAGCTTTAGTGCTTGCCGGAAGCCAGCCTTGGCAGCATCTCCCACATCTCCTAAGCTTCTTGGGGACGTCCCAGGCAAGGGAAGGGGTCCAAAGGTCGTGCCAGAGAGGGCTGATTGCAAAGCCCCTTCTTAATCCTCAGGCGGCAGCATGGTGCAAGACTTGTGCAAGACATGCTCGCATCCGGAGCAAGGGTCCCACACCCTCCCTCCTCCCCCGCCAAAGTCTGCAACTCTGCCCGCTAGGTGAGCTACAAGAAACGTGCAAGCTTCCCAGGTACTGTACAGACCCCAGAAAAAGAAAACCCCATTACAGCCTTGGTTGCGGAATTATAAATACCTCCCCCGCACATGCGCACTGCAATTTACGAATGGCCCCAGGGCACAACCGCGCCCACTGCGCCTGCGCCGTCCGGCTACCCCTCCGGACACAGGACAAGAAAAAAGGATCCCCTGGTTCCACAAAGAAAAAGTTTGGAGCAAAGAAGTTGCTCGTTCCTCGTTTCTTACCTCGTGGTGTTTCATGACTCCTATACACAGCTGCTGCTGCTCCTGCTGCCGCTGCTGCCTAACCGCACGCAACGCAGCACAGGTCCCTCACGCGCTCGCAACCGCCGCGCGAGACTACAGCGGCTCTGCGTACGCCCCTCCCCTCCCTGCCGCGCGTGCCTCTCAGCCAGTCAGCGCGCAGGGCGCCCATCTTCGCCACCGCCCCGCGGAACTGATCTGAGCGAGGACTAGCCGCTCTCGCCACAGGACTGTCCAATCAGCTTGCGGGACCCATTGCGAGGAGAAGCGCGTACAAGACAGGGGGGGGAGGAAGAAGAGGCTTGATTACCCACCAATCAAAAGGGGCCTCGGCGCCGCACGCCCCTTTCCCCGCCCCTTGGTAGCGTTGTTGTGGAAACCGAGGGAAGCAACGGTTACAACAAGGCGGGGCAGGAGCAAGAAGTTGAGTGACAGGAAAGGCAACATCCACATGGCCCGAGGCGCAGAAAGGTGAATTCTGAGGTGGGCGGCCCTTGGGGTACTGGGGAGCAACGGGAGAGGGCTAGAGGCTGGGGGCGTGCGCTGGGGCACCTGGATGGGTGGGCGGGTGTGTGGGCTGGATTCCAACGAGGGAGTCCTATATGTCATGAATAGAAAGGAAGAAAAAGGGAAATGGATGGCCAAAAGCACCCTGGGACTCTCCAACCTGCAACCTGAAGGTGTCTTCACAGCTCTTTTCAATGCAAGCCTCTGCCCCACTTTGCTCTGCCCTATAGGCAAGGGGCCCACATTTGTCTCCACCTGCGCTGTTCAGTATGGACACCACTGGCCACATGTGCACATGTGGTCAATGAGCCCTTGAAATGTGGCTGGTCCAATTTGAGATGTGCTGTATAAATGAAAAGCACACACCAATTTCGGAGACTATGAAAAGGAGGATGTTAAAAAAAATCTCATTAATAATCTTTTATGTTGATTCCACATTGAAATGAAAATATTTTGGATATATTGGATTAAAATATATTACTAAAATTAAGTTCCCATGTTTCTTTTTACTTGTTTAATGTGACTATGGAACATCGAAAATCAGACATGGCTGACATTGGTGGCTGGCAGTTGTGTCTCTCACACTAGCTCTACTGGACAGTGCTGGTCTGGGATCATACCATCATTTGTCATGAATGGACTGGGGAGGTTGGATGCCAACACACATGCACCCACGGACTACACACTCAAGATTTCAGGACAGGCTTAAGGAACGGGCAGCACCTAGAACACTCCCTCATCTTCTTTTCTTTCTCCCTATTCCAGATCTGCCTCTGAGCCATCATCAACCGTTGCACCCTCCAGAACCCAGAGATCCAACATCAGGTACATGGTGGGAAGTCTTCAAAGGTAGATCTCTGAGTCATAAGGGAGTAGGACAGGAAGAGGGTGAGTCAGTGCTGAGTCTTTAATCAGTTCTAGAAACTTCTGAAGCTACAGCTTTTGAGGACTTCCAGATAACACACAGGAACACTGTGTTTTTCACCAGGCCTAACTGGACAACACAGATGAAAACACAAAGGTGTTTTATAACTGCACTTTCAAGAGCACTGATCTTTTCCTGTTGGCAGTTGTGAGGCTCACAGTATCTTGAATCCCTTTGTGTCCTAACTGGCCTCACTCCTGCCCTCGTTGAGGGGGACAGGGGAGTACTCACTCCAAGGCCACAAGTTAAAATCCTGCCAAGTCGAATTACTTGAGGTGTCTAATTGTGAGGTGATGAGGGGGGACATGGTTGAACCCCTAAAATCTAGCTACATTTTGCTACTTTGCCAGTTCTAGTGATTCCCAGCATCTCCGATGTGGTCTGAGTAGGCCTGTCTTCCATATCTCTGGGTCCAGCTAGGTAAGGCGTGTGGTGTCATGGCCAAATAGATGACATTTTTTAAGAGATTTCAAATACATTCCTACAGTCTTGGAACATTCTGGAATCTCCCTTTTGAGGCTGCTTTCTTGAGCCCCGCACTCACTCAACGGGCACCAAATCATTTTGTGAACCTACTATGCCGTGTGTCAACTGAGGCATATGAATAACTTCCACCCCCCACTCACCCACAAGCAGCTCATTGAAAGGCAGGATCTAGCCTCCAGAGAATTCCTCTTTGTTTTTGATGAGTATTGCAGGAGTGAGGACCCCTTGTTGGCTTCATCTGGCTTCCAGTAACCAGGCTGTCAGCAGAAATCAAATCCACCTCGGAATGAAGACTGGCCACTTTATTCAGCCATTCATGACACTGGACTGTGGCTCTGGCTGTGCCTGTCATTAAAGACAGCTAAATAGTGCTTGTGTCCTCACCATCCCCAGCACAGTGGCCAATTCATAACAGTGACGAGTAGACACATTTGATGTTTGCTGAGCTGACTGTAACAAGCCCTTGAAAGCAGCTTCCAAAGGGGGAGTTCCAGAAAGGTCTTGCATTTGGCAATGCTGAAAGATAAGCAGGAACTCCTAGGGTATTAGATTTGGGGGATCCCACAGTCTTTTGGACGTCGGAGATCTGGTGTGTTAGGGTGTGTCCAGTTTACAAGCTCCTTTTGTATTTCCCATGCATGGGTAAGGTAGGATCTTGATTTTACCAGAACCTGGTGGGGCTGGTTTTGGGTTCCATGATCGAGCAGTTTCAGAGAGTGTGAGGGAAGGCGAAGTCAAGAACAGACAAGTTGGAGCTGGTTGGGTAACTTTTTGGTTAGCTGTGGCAGGAGCTCCAGAAAGAGATTTCCCAAGCTCTGCCCTTTATAAAAAAATTTTGTTATTTATTTTTTTTTATCGAGTTATAATCTATATACAGTAAAATTCACCTTTTTCAGTGTATAGTTCTGAATACAGACAGTGGTATAACCACCACCTATATCAAATATAGGACACTCCCATTAGCCCAAATATTTCCCCTGTATCCCTTTAATAGCACATCCCAGCCCCTGGCAAATACTGACCTGCTTTCTACCCCAATACTTTTGCCTTTTCCAGAAGGTCCTATAAAATGGCATCACACAGTAAATAGCCTTTTGATTCTGGCTTCTTTCACTAACAATGTATTTGAGGTTCATCTGCATTGATTCCTGTATCAGTAGCTTGTTCCTTTTTTATGGCTGAATAGTATTCCTTTGTGTGGCTGGGTCCCAGTTTCTTTATCTATTCACCCACTGAAGGACATTTAGGTTTTAATGGCTGTCAGTAATTACGAATAAAACCTTGATAAACATTGGCTCATAGGTTTTATGTGAACATAGGTTTTTATTTCCTATGTGTATTCTACAGTGGGTAGAATTGCTGGCGTATTTGGCTGTCGTGATTTAGAAGGTCTTTTTAATGAAGAGTTGAAAAGAATGGTGTTGCATTTTTTTAAATAAAGGCTTCATCATCATCTGATTCACATCTTACACATGCTGAGTACTTACCAGAAGCACTCAGTGTGCTAAACACTCTAGACTTCAACATTTAACTCCCTGGGTGACCTCAGGCAAGTCACATGACCTCTTGGAGCTTCAGTTTCCCCACCTGTAAAATGGAGGTAGCAGTAGGCCAACTTCCTCAGAGTACTGTGAGGATTAAATGATTTAATACACACTGAGCACTTGGAAACGACTTGGCACATAGTAGTGCTGTGTCTATGTTAACTGTTATCATAATGTTAATTTCCTGACCCCTCTCAATTTTATCCCCATAGCAACCCTGGGAGGTAAGAGCTACTCTTATCCTCATTTTATGGAGAACACACCTAATGCTCCAAGAGATCCAGCAAGTTGTGCAAGGTCACTCAGGCAGTAAATAAGTATAAATAGTGGGTCTGGGATTTCAACTGAGGCTAACTGATTCCAGACTCACCTACTTAGTTCCTACACCAATCAGGGGTTTACCAAAGAAACAGAACCAGTATGCTATATGTGTTTGTGAGCATATGTGTGTGTATGAAGAGACTGATTTCAAGGCATTGGCTTATGCAATTATTGGGGCTGGTGAGGCAAGTCTGGTATCTGTAGGGCAGACCAACAGGCTGCAAACTCTTGGCCAGGAGCTGATGCTTATTCCTCAGAGAAACCTCAGTATTTGCTTTTAAGGCTTTTCAGTGTTTGCTTTTAAAGTCTTGCAACTGATTGGATGAGGCCCACCCACATTATCCAGTCATCCCCTGTACTTAAACTCGACTGGAGATATTAACTACATCTACAAAATACTTTTACAGCAACACTTTGATTAGTGTTTAATTGAACAACTGGATATTATAGCACAACCACGTTGATGGGTAAAACTAACCAACACATCTTCTCTATGTTGAGAGCTGAAGCTCCGTCAAGGTTTCTAGAAGCGGAGTCCACTTTTCTAGTAACATTCTGAAGTGCCTCATGAATCTCCAGGTCAAAGAATCCTAAAGAGAGGTATTGGAGTTTTTTGTGGGGGTTTTTTTGGGTGGGGGGGGGAAGGGGTTGGTTAAACAGTGAAAATTTCCTGAACATGAGCCAGGCTTATTTGAGGAAAGGGGAGGCCCTAAAGTTGCCCCCAAACACAAGGACACTCAGAGCCATATGAAGATCTTTAGAGGCCGTCATATTTATAACTCTAAATTAAATTTATCCTGTAATATAAATACTAGCATATAAGGTGAGGAAGTACACCAACTCTGGGTTTTCCCCATGATGAAGATCCTCGCACTATTTATTAAACTTCTTAAAAATTAGACTCCCACTAATATTGGTTCAGGATCCTTGCTATGCCGTGCCTGTGGACATTCAGCTCAGACCCATTCTCCTAGGTTGGCTAGTGTGTGTCCTAGCCCAAAGTCCTTACTGACAGTTACCCCGGGGTCAGTGAGTGGCCACAGAGAGTCAGAATCCCCCTGCTGGACTACAGGGTAGGCCATGGTCATCTTTCTCAGGAGTCCCAGCCTGCACAAGGGCAGCAGTCACTTTTTGCATGATGCTGCCAGGAAGTGAGTAGTTCAGCAGCCCTCGCACTCAGCAAGAGGATTGGTCACCCCTCTGACAGAACTTCCTCTGTGCCAGGCCTGTTTCAGGCACTTTACTTATGTCAAGTTCAAAGCCACATGAGGTGGGTACAACCACTACTCCCATTGTACAGATAAGGAAGCTGAGGCCCAAAATGGCTCAGTAACCAGCCCAAGGTCATGCTACCAGGAAATGCTGGAACCAGGAATAAAACCCAGCTGTCTGGTTCTACCCTGACCTCCCAAGCAGTACTTCCAGTAACCTCCCCACTCAGCAACCAACACTGCCTACCCCCATCCCTATACCCTTCCCAAGCGGTACCTCTTTCTGAGCCTCCTTTCCCCATCAGCCCTCCTAACCACATGCACCCCAGACTCAGAGCCAAAAGGGATCATGTCGCCCACAGAAGAAGAAACAGAGGCCCTAGAGGTGTAGGACACACACATGTCCCCCCAAATTATAAAGGTAATGGAAAAAAAGAAGGTGCATGCAAAACAGCCAGAAATATTTATGAAGCATCCACTGCGACTGGGTGCCAGACTCTATTCCAGGTCCTGGATACCCAGCACTGACAAGACCCAGTCCCTGCCCTGGTGGGGATCACAGGCTGGGAGGCAGGTGACATTTAGCGTGAAAACCAAGGAACAAGATAATTTCAGTGGCATGTGTTCTTGAGACACCGGTAAAGTGAAAGGCCTGAGGAGCGGGACTGGGAAGACCTCTCCAGGTGGTGAGCTTTGGTCCAGGGTCCTCACCTTTCTTTACAGGGACCCGTCTGGTGAGGACGGTGACTTGGGGCTCCCAAAGGCATCTTCTCTACTGAGAGAAGAGGGCGAGTGGGTAGTTTTGTTCCCAGAAGGGGTATCTAGGGCGGGAAGAGGTTAACCAACTTGCCCAGAGTAGCCTGGCAGGACCTGACCCTGTGAAATACAGGGGAGCAGGTCTATCTTCTCCAGGGGACGGAGTGGGACTGTTCTCCCCTGACCAGCCCCTTTCCAGAGCATCGCGTGGTAACCTGTTGACCCAAGCAGGGGGCGGGACGCGCGGCAGGCCGGATCATCCGGGGCATCCGGAGCAGTGAAACAAGGTCACGATTGGCTGTCCGCGGAGGGTGGGCGGGGCCTCCGTCGCTCAGTGCGCGCGCTGCAGAGAAGCGTTGCCGAGAGCCGGGCGGGAAGAGGCGTGGCCACACGCGGGCTACCGTTGGCGGTACGGCCCCGCCCCGGACGTCGCGCGTCGCAGGCTAGCCGGCGGCGATTGGTCGGCGCGGCGAGTGGGGCGGGGCGGAAGGTTCTGGAGGGGGCTGGCGGGCTCTGGAAGCTTCCGCCGGACGGGTATATAGAGTCCGGGACGGGGCGGCGGCGGAGCCGGGGGGACGGCGACAACTGGGCGGCGGCCTGCAGGCGGGGGCCATGGGCAAAGACTATTACCAGACGCTGGGCCTGGCCCGGGGCGCGTCGGACGAAGAGATCAAGCGGGCCTACCGCCGCCAGGCGCTGCGCTACCACCCGGACAAGAACAAGGAGCCCGGCGCCGAGGAGAAGTTCAAGGAGATCGCCGAGGCCTACGACGTGCTCAGCGACCCACGCAAGCGCGAGATCTTCGACCGCTACGGGGAGGAAGGTGCGTACGCGCGCGCGGCCGGGGACGCGCCCCCGCCGTTTGACAGGGGACGGGGAAACTGAGGCACGGCGGCATGACTGCTGCATCCTCGGGGGCGGGGGCGGTGTCTCGGGCTGCGAGCAACCCCCGCCCTCTGGCCATGCGGATCTCGTCCCTAGGATTGGCGGCCGCCAGATGGGAGGAGGAGTTCTAGCCGCACTGCTCGCCCAGAAGCTTCTAGCATGTCTAGGGCTGCCCCTCCCTGGATGCCTCCGCCCACGTCCCCGATCGCCCCCTGTTGCGTGCCGAGAGGGAGACAGGTTTCTTCGGCTGGTGGCGCTGCGGGCCCACTGGCCCAGGCTCACCTGGGAGAAGCGGGGGGAGGTGCCCTGCCGCCCAGAGATGCTGGGCGCGACCGCTGGCTGAGCGCCGGGCACCACCTTCGTGCAGCGAGCTTGCAAAGGGGAGCGCCATTTCGCCCCCACCTCCCTCCCAGGCCCCTGGGAGGGTGGAGTGAGCTAATCCTTGCAAAGTGCTTACCCAGCTCTGCGCCAGGCACGTAGATGTCAACCAGCGCCCGCTGTGGCCATGTAGGTGCAGGAAGCGGAGGGGACCGCCTCTGCCCAGCCTCTCGGGGTAGTCCTCCTCAGGAAAGGAGAAAGCTTTCTTGTTTGTCCAGTTGCTGGTTGGTGACTCAGGCTGGCTTCTGGGCTTGGCGTTAACAAACGAAATGACTTTTTATGTAAGAACGGAGGTAGTTGTGCCAGGGTGTGAGAATTTGAAAATCTCCGTGTATTTTATCAACTTTTCTTATTCCCCACACCTCAATGGCCCTAAAGCGTTTAAAAGTAAACACTTTTTGAAAGCTGACTCTGGATCGTGCCTTTTTCATCTGATCTCTTAGTGAATTCTTTTAAGTTCGTGTATCATTTCGATGAGGGTGGGTCATTGAAGAAGTGAAGCAATCTCCCTGCCCCTAGACAGGGCCTTCTCAGAGCTTGAGCCCCTTGCCACAGCCATGCCACAGTGAAGTACCTTGGTGGGGTGTCTGTCTCTGCTGCTACAGTGGAAGTAGAGTTTAGGTTCTTCCTTGTTCACTCCTGACAGGCTAAAACAATTCCTATTCTGGTGACTCCCAAGTAGTTTTCTCTTAAGGAAAGTCTCTGGCCAACCATCTGATTTATTGGGATTTTGCCTTTCAGGCCTAAAGGGCAGTGGCCCAAGTGGTGGGAGCAGCGGTGGTGCTAATGGTACCTCCTTCAGCTACACATTCCATGGAGACCCTCATGCCATGTTTGCCGAGTTCTTCGGTGGCCGAAATCCCTTTGACACCTTTTTTGGGCAGCGGAACGGGGAGGAAGGCATGGACATCGATGACCCATTCTCTGGCTTCCCCATGGGCATGGGTGGCTTCACCAACATGAACTATGGCCGCTCCCGCCCTGCCCAAGAGCCCACCCGAAAGAAGCAAGACCCCCCCGTTACCCACGACCTTAGGGTGTCCCTCGAAGAGATCTACAGCGGCTGTACCAAGAAGATGAAGATTTCCCATAAACGGCTGAATCCTGATGGGAAGAGCATTCGCAATGAAGACAAAATCTTGACCATCGAAGTGAAACGGGGTTGGAAAGAAGGGACCAAAATCACCTTCCCCAAGGAGGGAGACCAGACCTCCAACAACATTCCAGCCGACATCGTCTTTGTTTTAAAGGACAAGCCACATAATATCTTTAAGAGAGATGGCTCTGATGTCATTTATCCAGCCAGGATCACCCTTCGGGAGGTAAGGCACCAGGTGGGACAGTGTCTGTGCAGGGAGATGACTGCTTTTTGAAGCAGTTTTGTATTTTTTTTTTGACATATTTCTGAGTACTTGGTGTCTGCCAGACTTAGGGGTGCAACAGAAGCAAGACAGGCCAGGGCTCTGTTTTTCTTGAGCTTTTGTGCTGGTTACCTGGGTAGATCTGGGGGCAAGGTCTTAGCTGTAGAGGCCTGATGGCTCTTACACTACCCCACCCTGCCTCTGGGCAGGAATGAAGCTTCCTAAGCTATACTCCATCTAATACTGTTACTTTGCTTTTCAAGGCTCTGTGTGGCTGTACTGTGAATGTCCCCACTCTGGACGGCAGGACCATACCCATCACATTCAAAGATGTCATCAGACCTAACACACGGCGAAAAATACCTGGAGAAGGCCTCCCTCTCCCCAAAACGCCCGAGAAACGTGGGGACCTCGTTATTGAGTTTGAAGTGATCTTCCCCGAAAGGATTCCCCCAGCGTCAAGAACCATACTTGAGAAGGCTCTTCCAATATAGTCACCTGTATTTGCCCAAGGACTTACCAGGGACCTTTCCAGAGCTCAAGGATTTCCGGACCGTTCCACTAGTTGTGGGCCCTTGAGAGGGCGGGAGGGCCCAGGGAGGGCTTTCATACTGCTGAATGTTTTCCAGAGAATATATTACAATCTTTCAAAGTCGTGCTCTAGACTTCAGTGGTTTTTCAAGCGACAGGGCAGCAGGTGGTGGGGACAGCAGGAGAAGGCATTCCAATCTGCCCCACTGGGTCCTACAGCCCTCCTGTAATGTGCCCACTCCTCTTCCAGGTCCTACCCAGGGCCAACAGGCAGCCCCGCAGTTGAACTTGAGCCCTCTCTCGTTCCTTTGCTTGTGGCCGTTAGGTGATGTCAACCTGCTGTTGGTTACCAGATCCTGTACGCTCTTCAGTTTCTGTCGTGTGACCAGTTCGTGATTTATTCTGTATTTGTCTCCCATGTTTTGCTCTTCCTCTGAAGAATCCCATCTTTTGCCATCTCAAATTGAGAACCTAGACTATTTTTGCAGAACTGCCTGGCCGGCGCCCACAAGCAATACCTCTCATTCCAGCAGGACCAAGGGAGCCAGCCTCAGTGAGTGAGAGTGAGTTGCGCAGCCGCCTCTCCCTCCGGGATCAGGGGCCCTTTCGAGCTCTGGTTCTGGGGCCAAATGCACTCACCTAAGGGTCACACTCCTTTCCTGTAAGGCAATCTTTGGCACACCGGGGCTTCTTGGTGGCCCAGGTCATTTTTTAATGGACTCTGGACTCTCAAAGGGATCTGATCCTTTTGAATTTTGCACAGCCCTAGATATAATCCCTTTTGATAAAAGGGTCTTTACTCCTGATTACAGGAGCACTGTGGAACGTCTGTAAATATGTTTTTATAATTCTGTGTAAAGTTGGTGTGCACTCAAATGAAAGCAGTCTGTGGCAGGTGCTGCTCTCTGTACAGGCCCATGATGGAATTCAGAAGGAACCTTGGGAATGGGGGGTTGGGGAGTTGGAACGAATGTCTGTTCCCTGCAGGCCAGTGTGGTGCTCTGACCTTTAGACTCATTGTAAGTTGCCACTGCCAACATGAGACCAAAGTGTGTGACTTGTCAATGTGCAGCATGACAGCATTAAAGACTGATGCTAAACCTCAGGGGAGCGGTCCTGCGACTCTGTTTGAGGGCTCTGCTGACGGGTTGGGGCAGGCGTTGGACATCCCACCAAAGGCAGCCAAGGCAGGAGGGAGGGGCTGGTGTGAGGCAGTCCTCAAAAGATGACTCTCTCCTGTGTTCAGTGTGTGGGGTGGAGAATGTCAATGCATCTGGATTTGGGATCCAGGTGTCCAGAGACCCCAATGGATCAGAGCTTGTCTTTTTGTGAGGATCGGGGCCAAAGTTAGGCATTTCTAGACATTTCTTCTTCCCGTTTTCCAGGGGTGGTGTGAGGTCTGCCCTCTTAATTCCCCTCCACTCCTTTCTTGCTGGGACAGAATGGGTGTCAGGCAGGCCCTGGCCAAGCCGGCCTAGGATTCCAGCCCAGTACTGGCTGCCCCGCCCTGGAGAAGACCATTTCCTGCCCTCACTTTATTTGCAGGCCACCAAAACTGCTTTTACTTTGTAACTTTTTTTAAGGAACTGGTTTTATTATAAGGTAAGTAATTACACAGGCTGAAAACAATGTATTGCTACTTTGCTACAAAATGTCTTAGAGTAAAAACTTAACACCATATTAAAGTCAACCTAGGAGTGGCTTTCTCTTCCCACGGAAACAATTTAACCGCTGAAAACAGTCTTAAGGGCAGTGCTCTAGAAGAGAACTTTCTGCGGTGGAGGTATGTTCTATGTCTTTAAATGGAAATTAAGGCTCAATAAAATTAAAAATTCAATTTCTCAGTCGCTCTAGCCACATTTCAAGTCCTCAGCAGCCACACACGGCCAGTGGCAACTACTGGACAGCACAGAACTAAAGGGCATTTCACCCAAATCAAAGATATCAGTCTCTTATTAGAGAAGAGCAGCCACACCGAGCAACCCTATTTGGGGTGTTATTCCAGATATCAGACGCAAAAGGGACCTCATCATAAGAGATGTTTACTGAACTACCTCAGGCACCAAGATGACATTTACTGCAGAATTGGCCCGGCCTCATTTGGGGGTCACAGATCCCCAGGGCTACCATCCCCTTGCCCCCGGTCTCCATTATGTAGCAGTTCCCTGTGAACTTCATATCGAAGTGCCATTGGTACAAAAGTACACAAAGTCTGTGCACACCGTTGTGGGAACTCGCAGAAACAACTTACCGAGGGTGTGGGCGGGGCAGTGGAAGTCCTCAGGGAATTAGTCATGGAGGAAAAATCAGGACTCCAGTGGACAGAAAGTCCGCTGCTTTGGTGCACATTTTTTTGCCCACACTGGACACAATCGTGTGTCCAGAGGTGTTTGGTGTGTCCATTAGCCAACTGCTCCTTCCTGGGCTGCCCTTTATTGGGTTCATTTCCCATGCCATTTCTCTAAGCATCTTTGGGAGTCCCCGCTGTGTCATTACGTGTGGGGCTGCCCCTGTGACCCACCTCATCTTAATCCATTATACCAGCAGTGTCATATTTTTACAGGATTTAAGCATAGTACAAAACTCAATGTATATCTGGTGAGAAGATGAGTTCCCTCCCACCTCTGGGCCTGCAGTATAGATAAGCTGTGGCATCAGAGATTTTTCTTTCATTTTTTTCAACATTTATTTTTTGCACATCCTCAAGCAAGTGCTTATATAAGCATAATTGCTAGATTTTTGGTTTCAATCATTGGCTGTGGTAGTACCAAACTTGCAAGGGCACATAGAATGAGAATCCTCCCACTCTGCTATTAGAGTCCACCCCCAAAGAGTGTTCCCAGTGTCTCCTGTGCCTTTCCTGAGATGCTGCACGAATGCATTTTTCTGTTTTTAGACAAATGGTACGTATGTATGCTCTGCATTTTTTTCTCACATAACGCATTGTGGAAATAGCTTTCTCATTCCTGTAACTCTACACCTTTAGTCCACCACGTCCACCCATGTGGGTGTGAAGATCGAAGTCAGAGTTTGGTAGCCCCTTTCCTCTAACCATTGTTCTAGCTTCCAGGTTTGAGTCCTAGGTTAACCACTTCTAGCTGTGGGCAAGTGACTTAACCTCTCTATGCCTGTTTCTTCAACTGTATAATAGGCATAGTGATACCATAGGTCTCTCCTTATCCGAGGTCTCACTTTCTGTGGTTTCAGTGAACCACAGTCACCTGTGGTCCAAAATATTAAATGGAAATTTAATAAGTTCTAAATTGCACGTCATTCTGAGTAGAGCAATGAAGTCTCCCTTCGTCCTGCCTGGGGCATGAATCATCTCTTTGTCCAGCGTGTCCACACTGTGTATGCTCTCTGACCATCCCCATTAGTCACTTAGTAGGCGTCTCAGCGATCAGATCAACTGTTGTGGTATCACAGTGCTTGTATTCAAGTAACAGTTTTACTTATTGGCCCCAAGGCACAAGAGTAGTGATGTTGCCAATTCAGACATGACAAAGAGAAGCCATAAAGTGCTTCCTTTAAATGAAAAGGTGAAAGTTAATAAGAGAGACCACATTCACACAACTTTTATTACAATATGTTATAATTATTTTATTATTCATTGTTGTTAATCTCTGTACCTAATCTATAAATTAAACTACTGTACATAGGTATGTATAGAAAAAACATAGCATATGTAGGGTTCGGTGCCATCCACAGTTTCAGCATCCACTGGAGGTCTTAGACCATACTTCCCACAGGTTTGGGGGCACTACTGTAGTACCTCTTGTAGAGTTGTAAGGACTTCCAGATACAGATACACACTCCCCAAGGCCTGGCATAGAACCAGCACTGTGTGTCAGCTAACATCACTACACCCTTACGTGCAACTCTCTTAGCCCATAGCCCATAACCCCAAAGACCAGGGTGTGTCCCAGGTATATTAGGTCAGTGCTCTCAGCTGAGCTTCAAAAACCAAATCGCCAGGCGAGCCTCTGAGACCCTCAGCTCAAGGCCTGGCCCCAACCCAGCCCAAGGACACTCTACTGAAAGCAGGCTCACTCCCCTGCTGTCTTGTGACAACCTACTCACTCAACAGAGGCAGCAAAACATCAGGATTGAGCTACCCTGGCTCTGAATTCAGGATCTGCCGCTCTGCAGCTATGTGTCCTTTGGCAAGTGACTTCCCTTCTGAGTCTCAGTGCCCTCCTTTGAAAACTGGGAAGCAAATGAAGGTACAGACTTCATAGGAGGATTGTGAAAACTGAGCAAGACAGTGCATCAGGAGGCAAAAGAACATGGTGTTAAGAACTCGGCTTCTGGAGGGTGGCTGTGCTGA
Source organism: Pteropus medius (assembly GCF_902729225.1). Classification (NCBI taxonomy): domain Eukaryota; kingdom Metazoa; phylum Chordata; class Mammalia; order Chiroptera; family Pteropodidae; genus Pteropus; species Pteropus medius. Next base: position 28,122,620 of record NW_024349519.1, read on the forward strand.
GTTCAAGTTCTCCATTCCCCTAGCAAACAACAAAACCTCTCAGAGTCTCACTTCCTTCCCACGTGAAACAGGACTAATCATAGCAGCCACCCCTTTTCATGCCCCAGAGCTAGAACTCAGTGATCAGATCAACTGTTGTGGTATCACAGTTGACCCCTCAGCGGACCCCTGAGGACTTCGCACAGACCTAGCTCAGAGCAAGTGTTTGATTAAATGGGTAGTATCTCTAGAGCACTCAGGAGAAAAATCTGGCCCAGGTCTTTTTGAATATTACTTCTTCTCATTAGTTACTAATTATCGAAGCCCACGGCATAGTGCCTAATACATCATAAGTACTCATCCATTCAATAAACATTTATTGAATACCTGCTGTGTGCTCAGCCCTGTTCTCAATGCTGGGGATAGGGCAGTGAACAAAACTAAACAAAAATTTTATCTTTGTAGAGCTGATGGTCACGTAGGGTGGGGGGGTGAAAGAAAACAATTAAGAATAAATAAATAAAGCATCTAATGTGCTAGATAGTGATGAGAGTAAAGGAGAAATAGAAAACAAGTGGATAGAGAGGGTTGGGAGCAATTTTAAGCAACAAGATCAGCAAATGCCTCACGGAGAAGGTGATGGTTATGCAAAGACTTAAAGGAGATAAGGAGGGAGCCAGGTGAATAGTGAGGAAAGAGCGTTCCAGGCAGAGGGAGCAACCCGTGCAAAGGTCCTGAGCTAGGAGTGTGCCTGAGTTGTTTAAGGAAAAGCCAGGAGCCCAGTGAGGCTAGAGTAGAGTAATGGCAGGAGGAGAGATTTGAAGAGGGGAGGTGGAAGGAGGAGAGATGGGAGGAGGGGAGGACAGGTTGGAGCGATGGAGCAAATGATGCAGGGCCTGGTGGGCTGCAGGGAGAACCTTGGCGAGAAGAAGAGCTTGCGAGGATTTGGGTTTTGATTTTGTCTTAATTTTCCTTTGCCGGGAGTGGGGAGGTGGCATATCATTTGCTTGTAAGATAACTTTAAGTCCCTGAAATATGTGATCATCGGTCTCTTGAAATTTCAATGCACTAAACTTCCATCTCAAAATAGCACAACACAAACAATAAGCACCTATATTTTCTATGAAAATCTAGTCCTTAAAGTGCACACGTTCCTGTTCCTTCCCACAGACCTGAGAACACTTTTCTAGGTCTGCCGATTCCATTCTTGTCCAAGATGGCATGGGAGTCTGAAACTCTGTGATTCGTCAGTCAGACGTCTTCTCTCTTTGTCATAAGGAGAGGAAACAATCTCAGGAACACTCCAGAAGGTCCCACTCCAGAGCAACAAAGTTTCCTTGCAGTCACTCACCATCTTTGTATCACTAGTGCCCAGAGCGGTGAGGTGCCTGGCCCAGAACTATCTGAGTGTTTGCCAAATGAGTCATTGAATTACAAAGTGATTCAGACAAGAGGATCTACAACATTTGCCCTATGACCAATCACATCAGGGTGTGTGCAGAGGAAGACCCACCTAGCCCAGGGGTCTGCTGTGGTCCCCCAGAGAAGGGGCCTCCCACACTCCACTTCTTTAACTTCCACCTGCGGGAGTAGATGTTCTCTCTGGCTCCAAGAAAGGCTCTCTTTCCTGGGGTCCTGCTCCTACATCATGATTCATGTATTTGTCACTTGGCACAGCTCCTGAGGGCCAGCTCAACACTAGGCCCAGGGGGCACAGCAAGTGACAAACACAGCAATCTGGGGGTGCCTCACGGAGCTCACAGCCTTCTGGGAAACAGACCTAACTAAACCAAACATTTTAGTGTCTTAGGACTGACATAACGAAGTACCTCTTACTAGGGGGCTTATAATAGGAATTTATTTTCTCACAGTTCTGGAGGCGAGAAGTCCAAACCCAAAGTGTGAGCAGTGTGGGTTCCTTCTGGAGGATCTGAGGGAGAACCTGTCCCAGGCCTCTCTCCTGGCTCCTGGTGGCTGCCAGCCATCCTTCACATTCCTTGATTTATAGCTACATCGCTCCAATCTCTGCCTCTGTCTTCACATGGCCTCCCCTCTGTGTGTCTCTATGTCTTCTGTGTCTTATAAGGACACGTATCATTGGATTCAGCAGCCAGATTAACCCAGAATCGCCTTGTCTTGAGATTTTTAATTACGTTTGCAAAGACCCTTATTCCAAACAAGGTCATGTTCACAGGTTACAGTATATGGGCACCATTCAGCCCATTACACCAGGCAGGGTACTTACTATGACTGATAACTGGGAGGGCAGGGACATGGCAGGCCCTGGGCACACAAACCAGGGTACGGAAGGTTGTCAGGGCTCAAGGATGGGCCACTGGAGCTGAGGCCCCATGGAGGAGGTCTCTAAATATACGAGGGGTGTAGACTCAGCCAGCCTGGGGAGGCTGTGGCCCTGAGGCAGGGTGTGGCCAGAGAGAGCAGGAGAGAGTAGGGTAGGGTGTGCCCAGGATTAAGACAGGCCAGGCGTCAGGGCCCTGCTGAGACAGGCCTGGGTGCCTGAGACAGGGGAGAAGACAGCTGAAAGAGTGAGTTGGGAGGTACATGGTGTGATTTGCTTTTGCCTGGAAGTTGGCCAGGCGACCTGGGTGGTTTGTCTCATTGGGGGCTCAACTTTGTTTGAGAAGATTATGCTGGACATCAACATAGCCAGGCCTGACTCTAGATGAAATATTTCAGTGAAGGGTGTTTTGAGGGCACATGGCCTCATAGTGGGGGCGTGGTGGGGGTGAGGGGGTGGCTGCATTAGCAAAGAGAAGGGACCTGACACAGATGCTCATAGGCGCCCTCTGGCTGCTGTGGGGGGAACACACTTAGGGTAAAGCAAAGGCAGAGCCCGGAGGCCAGAGAGGTCAACTGCTGGAGATGGTGGGGTTGGATCAGGGAGGGGCCAAGGTGATGGAAAATGATTAGAGATGTATTTTGAAAGGAGATCTGCCCATTGGCCCTCCAGAAAATAACACTGCTGCCAGTTTTATTGTGAATTCCTAAAACCCAGCAGCCGAAGGCAGATTTCTAAGCTGGGGCTGAGACCTGAGGCCACAGGACCCAGTCCAATCAGGGCCGCCCTCCTGCTTCCCCTCCAGGCCTGTCCCGCTGGGTCCAGTCCTGCCAGGCTATAGGGGGAGCCCAACCTAGAAGCCACGAAGAGCCAGGCAATCAAACTCAGAGACCACTCTGGTCAGGGCAATGACCCTGGGCACCGTCCCTGGGCACTGTCCCTCCTCAATCTGCTTTGTCCCACATCTCAGAGTCAAGCTGTAAACTGAGGAAGGTGAAACCCACACCCTCAGAGGGATATCACATGTGCTGAGGTTGGAGCTGAAGTGCCATACCCATGAGTCGCTGTGCAACTTTGAGCCAGCGGCTCCTCCTCTGTAGAATGGGGACACTATCCAGTGGGATTACTCCTGAAAAGCAGCCAGCTCAGGGCCTATGTTTCTATTATGACATATGGTGTTTATTCATCCCTGTGCCCTCAACGCAGTTTGATAATAGCAGCTGGCGTTCACTGAGCACTTACTATCTGTCAGGCACCACTGTAGGCATTTGACACAGAATAGCTCATTTCAACCTAATATAATCAATTTCAGAATTATTATACTCATTTATTATGAAAATGATCCCCATTTTACAGATGAGGAGACTGAGGCACATGGGGAAGGGGATCACCCAGGGTCACACAGCTGGTGAGCAGTGCAAGTTACAAAAAAATATGACTATATCCTGCCCCCACAACCCAAGATGGACTAGAGATGGAAAAAAGACACAAGAAAAGTAAAGCCATAGAATAAATGGAAGAAAATGTAGAATACTTTTGTGATTTAAGAGTAGAAAGGGCCTCTTTAATGAACTTCCATGGGCACAAACCACAAAATGGATAACTGCTATCCCATTGAAATTAAGAATTTCTTTCCCAATGAAGAATAACATGGATAAAGCAAATCGTCACATGACAGAATGGGAGAATATATTTGCAGAGTTGAGCACTGTAGCTACCTCACAGGTTTGTTAGGAGAGTTAAATGGTTGAATAAACATAAAATTCTTAGAACAGTGCCTAGCATATAGGAAGCTCTATCTAAACATTATCTACCATTGTTGAAACTGACAGGCTAATATCCCAGCTCTATTCGATAGAACTATGCAAATGCACATGTAATGTTTTTCCCCCTCTTTAATTCCACCCCCCCTTCCACCCCCTGACCCACGGATATTACCGTCTCCCCTTAAGAACTGGTTCTCTGAAGGCGAGGAGTCTCCTCCCACGTGTTCATGGCGCGCACCCAGGGCCTGGCCTTCCCAGTGCCTAGCACCCCCAGCACATATGTAATTTTACTTTTCTAGTAGCCACATTAAAATAGTAAAAAGAAACCAGTGAAATTAATTTGAATAATACATTTTATTTAGCCATATACACCACATTATTATGATGATGACATGTAATCACTATAAAAATGAGTTAATGAGATGTGATATTTTGTATCCTCTCTTCTTTCTACTAAGTCTCAGAAATCTGGTGTGTATCTCACACTGACAGCACATCTCAATTTGTATCAGCCACATTTCAAGTCCTCGATAACCACATGAGAAGTAGAGCATTCACGTTAGACTAGGGGTCCCCAACCTTTCTGGCACCAGGGACAGGTTTCATGGAAGACAATTTTTCCACGGACTAGGGGAAGAAAGCGGGGTGGGGGCGAGGGGATGGTTTCGGGATGATTCGAGCACATTACATTTATTGTGCACTTTATTTCTATTATTATTACACTGTAATCTATAATGAGATAATTATACAATTCACCATAATGTAGAATTAGATGCCACCAGATGCAGCTGTGTAATTGAAGTATATCAACTCACTTGCCACTATAAAGCCTGCCACCAGATGCAGCTTAATTGTCTTTTGCCACTCACTGATAGGGTTTTGATATGAGCCTGCAAGCAATTGATCTATTGTGGTCTCCGTGCAGTCAAACCTCTCAGCGATGCTAGCGCTGGGGAGCAGCTCCAAATACAGGTGAAACTTCACTTGCTCTCCTCTCACCTCCTGCTGTGCGTCCCGGGTCCTAAAAGGCTACAGACCAATAGCGGTCCATGGCCCAGGGTTTGGGGGCCGCGGACAGATCAGATTAGACAGTGCAGATCTAGACTCTGAAGCAGTGGTGCAAATGAAGCAGTAGGCAAAGACTATGAACAGGCAATTTACAGAAGAGGAAAACCAGAAAGTTATCAAGCAAATGAGGACATGTTCAAAATGATTAGAAATCAGAGAAATGTAAAACAAAGCAATGGTGGTATCACTTGACAGTGACTCCAAGTGGCAAAAATCAGTAAGCTAGATGATACAAGCGGCAGTTGGTAATGTGGGGACATGGGACACTCCTGCACTGCCACTCAGTCTGATGGAGATAGTCTGAGGGGGCCACATAGCCATTGAGTGTGCCCTGTGACACAGCATCTCTGCGTCCAGATCTCTCTCCTAGGGAAATTCTTACCAGGTCCCTAAAGGGGCATGCCTATGGCTGTCTGCTGTGGTGTGGGAGCTGGAGGCTACCTGGGGACCATCCTTGTGGGACAGAGTAGTAAGATATGAGGGATGCACCTCATCAAGCATCAAGCAGAAGTTAGAAGAAAACAGTCAAGAAATTAGCAGTACAGCTGGATCTTCAAGGTATAGTGCAAAACAAGCAATTCTGTGCTGAGTGGGGGAAAAAGTAAGAAGCCCAATACAACAGAACACTCACATAAAACAGCACACATTATCAAGGAAAGACACAAACAAAAAGGTGCACATTAAACCCGCCGGAAAGTTGCCTCTGGGAATGGGAGGGAAATGGAGGTATTTTCCCCCAATATTTGTATTGAAATTTTCAAAGCAATAGAAAACTTACATGAATAATAAAATGAATACCCATATAACATGTACCACTCTCCTGGATTCAGCGACAATTGTTACTATTTTGTCACATTTGCATTCTCTCTTTCTCTCCCTATATACTAATACTAACGTATGATATCGTATATAAACTATTGTATACATGTATAATTTTTCTCTGAACCATGAGAGTTGCAGCCATCACAAATTTACCACTAAATAATTCAGCGTGTATCACCTAAGAATAAGACCATTCTTTTATGTAACCACAGTACAGTGCTCACCCTCAGGAAATTTAACATGAATATAATATTATCTAATATTCGCTCAACATTCAAATATCTTCAATTATCCCAAAAATATACTTCATAGCTGTTTTATCTTTTTTTGAAATTTTATTGAAGATCCAGTCAAGGATTATACAATGATTTTGGTTATCACCTCTCTTTTGTCTCCTTTAGTATAGACTTGTTCCTCAGACTTTATTCATTCATTTAATTAAGGGATTGATTTTGCCTTTCGTGACATAGATCTGTTTGAACAGTCTAGGTGATTGTTTACCTCCTCCTCCTCCTCCTCCTCCTCCTCTCCTCCCTCCCCTCCTCCTCCTCCCCCCACTTCACTCTCCTCCCTTCCTCCCTTTCTCTCTCTCTCCCTCTCCCCTCCTCTATCTTTCTTTTTTTAAGAATGTCCCTCAATTGGGATGTGTCTGGTTGTCTCCTCACAATTAGATTCAGGTTAAACACTTAGGACAGGACCAAGGACTTCGTAAGTGATGTTGTGTCCGTCTCAGAATAACACAGCAGGGAGCACGAGAGGACAGCCTGTCCCATCACTGGTGATGTTAACTTCGATCACTTGGTTAAGGTGGTGACTTCCAGGTTTCTCTACTGGTAACTTTTCCCCATTATAATTAACAAATAGTCTATGGGCTGGTCTTTTGAGACTGAATATCCACTTCCCCATTGATAAGACTTGCCTGAATCATTTATTCCTCTACTGTCTGCAAAATGGTGACATTTAACTCAACCTTTCCTCCTGCATGTATTAGTTGGCATTCCAGAACTTCCATTCTCTAAAGAGGCAGAAGTAACACTCAGAACTGAGCTCCTTCGCCAGCTAGGTCTCCCAGCTTATTTTCAGGCCTTGTCTCTTGAGCTCTAAAATAGCGTAAGATGTGCCCAGCTCACCTCTGTGTCCTTGGGTAACTCCCTCACCCCTCCCTGGACATTTTCTTATCTGTTAACATGTGGATTAAGGTGGGTTCTGGCTGAGAACTCTGTTGTTCCTGCAGCCCTACAACCTGCCTTCCCCAAGTGTGTAGTGGGCAACTCAGATGCCAGGTGCAACCAGGGCAGTGGGCACAGTCCCACAGAGGGCACTGGCCCAGCTGAAGCAACTGATCACTCATTGGGGGTGGTAGAGGTCAGCAAAACAGGAAGACAAGGACAATAGCTGAACCTGTTGCCATGGCAACCTCAGTGTTTGCCAGCTGGGTGGGGCTTTGCTGGGCAGCCCTCAGCAGCTTCAGCAGCGAGGCCTCAGGGCCCACTCTCACCCCTCTGCTGGCCCTCACCCCTCTGCTGGCCCTGGTGGGGCTGGGATGCACAGCAGGTCACCTTGGGGACTGCAAAGACCCAGGCATTGAGGCCTGAGCAAGGTCCCAACAGTTAGAGGCCTCCAAGAACTACAGTTCCCAGAACACACAGTGAAATCCTGATCTAACCCCAGCTGCCTGAGTGGCCGGTTTTGAACTAGAACAAGGAAATATCACGGGTCTTGAGAACTGAGTGTCCTGGACTTTTCGAGGTGCGTTTGCATCTTTGTTTCTTGGATCTGCTCCTACCTGAGAAATTACGGTTACAAGACAAACCCAGAGATGGGGAGATTACATGGTCCTTTCATCCACACATGTGTGCTCTGTGCCCGGCGGTGTGAAGGGGGTGGGAGGGTGGAGGATAGGCACAGTCGGATAGAGGAGACAGATTCATTAAAGATCAGCTTCCTGAGAGCAGAAGTTTGGGTTATGTGGATACACATAGTATGTGCTCAATAAATATTTGTTGGTCTAACCAACAAGGAAACAGGCAATCTCGCCCTTGTCATTCGTTTCATTGCACCCTTTTGCTATCTCCTACGATATTGCACTATCCCAAAGAGACACTAGCTGTATCTCTCTGTCCTGCCTCCAGGCTTTTGCACACGCTGTTCCCTCTACTAGGAGCACATTCAGCTTATAGAGATAGGGCAGAGCCTGGCACCAAGCAGGGGCACACTAAATATTTGATGAGTGAATGAATGAATGAATGAATGCCCTTGTCCATTGTACACTCCAGGAAGCAGGGACTCTCGGGACCCTCCCTATTCATCTCGGTCATCGCCCCACCCCACCCCCACCCCCACCGCCAGCCTGGAATGAATGCATCTTTTTATTCGTTCTGAGGATGGTTGGGCTCGGGCAGGAGCAGGCCTGGCGGAGGACTGGCTTAGGGGTTGCCCGCAGCTCCTTCCCAAGTCCCCTAAAGGGTCCGCTCTTCCAGATGATGAGAGTTCGCATCCGCTCTCCGAAACTCAACCTTGGCCACCTGACTCCCACAGCCAGCCTCACGTCCCTTACCACCCAGTACCCCGGAGACCAACAATCGACCAACAGCACGTGGTCCAGGGCCCCCAGCTTCCCATTGGCCGCTCGTCTCCTTCCTTCCCCGCGATTGGCCGGGGCCCAGCCGCAGCTCCCCCCTCCGCAGCCCTGCGGTGGTACAGCCCACCGAGGCTTAGGCGGAGTGGGAAGGTCCACTGCGCCGCGGCGTGGGGTGTCGGGAAGAGCCGGCGAGGCGGAGGGATCCCTCTGGAATGTTTCCGTCGGGTCCACCCGACCCGGCAAGGCGAGGCGAGGATTGGCCGCAAGCTCTGGGCGGCCGTTCCTGATTGGTCGGGCGCGGGCACCGGCCCCGCCCCCTGGCAGCGGCTGCGGGAGAGGCCCGGGCCAGAGTTTGCGGAGGGCCGAGTTGGGCGCGCGCAGGGCGGCGGCGGCGCAGGTGAGTTTCCACCGCAGGCGAGACTCTGCTGGAGGTCTGGGCTGGGTGAGGGGATGTCCGAGGACCCTTTTCAGCCGGGCGCCTCCCTTCCCGCTGGAGGTAAGGGGCCAACGCCTCCGCTGCCCGGATAGGGTCTCCAGCCGTACCCCTGCCCCCTGCACCCCTCTGGTCAGCCCCGGCCTGGGCGGGCACAGGCGCGGGGTCGGTATGTCTGAGCCCTATCCGGGCACTTCCCCGGAGCTGGCCGCATCCCAATCTTCTAGGGCCTGGGAAAGGGGGGCCTGGGAAGGACCGAGGTCCCGATAATAACAAAGAAAAATTCACTCCGACTAGCATTAACTGAACACTTCCGTGTCAGGTATTTACCATGCGGATCGTTGAATTTAAACACCTCATGGAAAGTGCTGTCACTTCTTTTAGGAGTGAAGCAACAGATCCAGAGAGGTGGAGTGACTTACCCAAGGTACACAGCTAGTAAGAGGCTGATCTGGAATTCAAATCTCAGAGGCCAGACCTGGAGTCTTAGCCACTAGACTGCTGGCCAGTGGCTCCATGGCTGAGACGTTCCTGAACAACTCCTCCGCCTGCTGCACTGACGGCCCACCCCCTACCTCCCCCCTACACACACACTATACATACCATCTAGGTCACACCTGCTGGTCTTTGCTTCTCCCCCCACTCTCTCCTCCCCAGAAGTCACCAGACACTTAAAGAATAAGCTGCCCCATGTCCCTTCTCCCCTGAGCTGGAACGCATCGCTAGAGTACCTGTGCCCCGAGACGAGAGTGATGTCTTCAGGGAAGATAGGCAGGGGGCCAGGATGCTGGGGTCCTGTGCCTGCCGGGCCCTCCTTGGAAGCCTCAGCCAACGCAGGCACAGTAGGCAGGCGCAGTAGGCGTTCTCCCTGGAAACACCCAGGAGCCGGTTTTTCAAGACTGAATCAGAGGCCTCCCGCCTTCCTCTCCAAAGCATTACCCTGGGAAAGGGGAGCCTGGGCGTGGTGTCCCCCCTCCCCGAGTTTGTGTCAGCTCCTAGGAACCCCCTTCCCACTTCCTGCTCCCCGCCCCCACAGCCATTCTATGTGGCTGTGGGGTTGCTAAGTTTCAGGCCCTTCCCAGGGAAGGAAGAAAAGGTAGGGATGCTGGAGTTCCAGCTAACTCGCTAACCCGTTCGATGCCCAGGCTGAAACTCCTTTTCTCCCACCCTGTCTTCAGATTTGAGGGGAGCCTGGGAACGTGAGGTAAGATGGCAGTTTGCAACTCCACAGCAGGCATGATCTGAGGATTTGGAGGCTCAGAGAACAGTCAGAATGAGGACATAAGATACATTCGTTCATACAAATATTTATTGAGCACCTACTCTGTGCCAGGCACTATTCTTGGCACAGAGGATTCAGTAGTGAACAAGACAAAAATCCTTGCTCTTGGGGAGCTGCCATTTCTAGTGGGGGAAACAAGCAACAAACAAGCTAACAAGTAAACGAAGAAACCTGCAGTTGTTGATAAGTACTATGAATAAAATATGAGGGAGTGGCATGATAGAAACTCTGGGCAAGGGGGGCTTTCGGAGAAGTTGACTTTGGAGCCGAGACCTTAATGGCAAAAAGGAGCCAACCCTGTAAAGATCAGGCAGGGGACACAGCCAGAGCAAAGGCTCTGAGGCTGGACCAGGTTTGGAATAGGGTGGCTGGGGCAGGAGATGCAGCCAAAGCCACTATTCTACAGGAGTCTGGGGGTCACATTAAGGAGTTTGGAGCTTTTTCTCCATCAGGTGGGAAACCATTGTAGGATTTGAGGCAGGGGAGTGATATGATCTGGTTTACATTTTAAAATAGAGACACGAAGTTAAATAACAGCCTAAGACTGGAAGACAAGCATTCTGCCAGGGCAACATGTAATTAAGTTCATGGGCCTGAGCCGTCTGGACCACAGGGGCGGTTCCAACAGGCAGGGGCAAGCCCGGGAGGCTGCCTGGAGGAAGTGGCCTGGAGTAGGTCCTGGTGGGCAGAGGGGATGGCATGTTCCTAGGCAGGGCAGAGGAGGAGGCAGTATAGTAATGATAATAAAATAACAACTTAAACTGAATGTCAGGCAAAGTGCTAAGCAGGTTACATGCATAATCTCTTTGAATCTCCATAAGCACTCTGAAAGACAGTACTTCTGCCCATTTTTCAGATGGGGAAACTGAGGCCCTGTCAAATGAAGTGACTTGCCTATGGCCACACAGCTGGTAAGCCGCGGGGTGGGATTCAAACCGAGGCCACCCTGCCTCTTCTGGCCTGGAAGGCAAATTCATTAATCACCACTTTCCTCACCACCGTTATATCCCCCACCCCCACAAGTGAGGACACAGCAGCCAGCCTGAACCAGGGCAGTGAGCGTGGGCAGAGAGAATAAGGAGGTTGGGAATTGGTGATCAAGATGTGGGGGTCCTGAGAAAAAGAGGAAGTATCTTCTATATTTATAGATAGAAATAGTAATAATTGCCAACATTTATGGAACCCTTATATTGTGTGCCAGGAACTGTTCCAGGCATATGTATGCTTTCCTTAGAACTCAGAGAGCTTAAGATACTTGTCCAAGGCCACACAGCTATTAAGCAGTGAAGCTAGATTCCAGACTCATGTTCTTGGCATCCTGCCTCCCAGTGTATGGTGGGAGAGGAGGATTAGGGGAGGTGGTGATGAGAGTTTTTTGTTTTGTTTTTTTAAGTACCATTGAGTGTAATAAAATAACTTGAGGCAGTATTGGCTTATTCATCTAGAATTTATTTTTTGTCAAATATTCAGTGAGTGCCTACTGTGTGCTAGATCTAGTGATGGGCACTATCAGTAGAGTTAAAAGAATATATTCAGAACAGATAGTATTAATAACTGAAATATATAAAGAGTTCCCACAAGTCAATAAGAAAAAAGACAGGCCATGCAATTTAAAAAAAAATTTTTTTAATTGGGCAATGTCTTAAATAGGCAAGTCACAAAAGGGTAAATCTAAATGGTTAATAAATGTATAAAAAAGTATTCATCACTGATTATGAAGGGAGTGAAAAAAAACACAGAGAAAGGTGAGAGACTTGCAGTCCCTGTCTCCATGGCTAGAGGAAGCACTTGCCCTGTGCCCAGCACTACACTGGGAAGCAAGGGATTGGGGACCACGGAGGTGGGGCTTGTGCTTTTGCTGAAGAGACAAAGCCCTCTTAAGGGAAGACACTACATCCTGTGTCCCTTTGTCTCCCCAGAGCCAGGCACAGGGACTGGTGGGCTGATGAGTATTAGGATCATTCATTCATCCATTCATGATTCAACAAGTATTGAGCACCTGCTACGTGCCAGGCACTGTTCTCTGCACTGAAAATGTGGGGATGAATAAGACAGACAAAAGTCCTTGCCCTTTTGGAAAACAATGAAATATATTTTCCACCTGAAAGAGGTGAGAGAGTTAGTTGTATGGATACCAGGGGCCACAGCTAGTGCAAAGGCCCTGAGGCTGGACAGTGCCTGGTATGTTGGAGAAACAGGGACAAGGCCTATATGACTGGAGGGAGGGAGTGAGGGGGAAAATGGGAGGAGATGAGGGCAGGGAGGTGATGGGGGCAGGTCTTTGGGGACCTTTGTGCCCAGGGGAGGATGTTAGGAGCCCGGGGATAGGTCAGAGCAGAGAATAGATGTGACATGGCTTAATATTTTACAGGATCACTCTGGCTGCTGTGTTGACAAGAGACCGTGGGGGGCAAGGGCAAAAGCCAGAAGACCCGAAGGAGGGAGCTATACTAGTCTAGGTGAGTGATGATGGAGCTGGACCAGGTTATACTAGAGGAGATGTTGGAGAATAGATGAATGAATGAGTGAGTAAATGAATGCATGTATAAGGATGAGTGCAGCCTACTGGACTCAGCTGAATCCAGGACAACCCCCAGAAGAGGTGATCTAAAGGAGGGAGCAGGAAGTCCCATTTACACAGAAAAATATAGTTTGGCATAATTTGGTCCTCACCACAACCTAGCCAGGTGAATAGAATGTTCCTATTGGTAGACCAGGCAGCTGAGGCCCATGTTAAATATGGCTGGTCATCCCGCCAGGGAGAAATCGACCTCTGGAGGCACTTGCTCCAGTAATTAAATGCTTCAGTCCAGAAATGTCATATGTTACTTTCTCTCACAATTCATTGACCAGAACTATTTCTGCCCAGTTGTAAGTAGGTCAGTATGTGCCATCTGCCTATGTGCTTTGAAGGGAGAGTCAGAACTTTTTTGCACACAGCACTAATGACTGTGACCTATAGAAAATGAGGATTTTAACCGCTCTGATTCTCCATCGTCTTATCTGTTATATCGGCATAATCATAGCATATATGATCCCTACATCGGGATGTGGCGTGAGGATTAAGTAAGGTCACAGAACAGTTAGTGTGGGGTCCTAAGAGATACGAGCTGCTATTATTACTTCTGTATGAGTGTAGAAGTGCTGGGACTGGGATCTGAACCGAGGCCAATCTGTTCTCTGAATATGTCATTGGGCCTATAGGGCGCTAATGGTGGGGAGAGGCAGCCCAGGGCCATTGCCCAGGCCCTGAGCCCACTTTCCCACCCTGCAGATCTTCTGGACGCGACCCCTCTTTCCGTTGCTCATGCCGCTGGGACTGGGGCGGCGGAAAAAGGCGCCGCCTCTGGTGGAAAATGAGGAAGCTGAGCCAGGCCGAGGTGGGCTGGGCGTGGGGGAGCCAGGGCCCCTGGGTGGAGGTGGAGCAGGGGGGCCCCAAATGGGCTTGCCCCCTCCTCCCCCGGCCCTGCGGCCCCGCCTCGTGTTCCACACCCAGCTGGCCCACGGCAGTCCCACTGGCCGCATCGAGGGCTTTACCAACGTCAAGGAGCTGTACAGCAAGATCGCCGAGGCCTTCCGGCTGCCAGTTGCTGAGGTACCCACCAGGGGGTACCAGGGGTCCTGATGGTGGGCTTAGAGGCCTGGGCGTGCATCCTGATCTTGAGCTGGGGCTCAAGTGCCAAAGCTGCAGGTGCTGAGGCCTGTTCCCCAGTGAATTAGGAACTGGAGGCCAAGGCTGAATGTTGAGTTCCCATTTGGCACTGGGAAGCCTGCGCCCCAGTAGATTATGAGAACTGATGCCCAGGACTGGATGCTACATTCCCAACATTCATTGAGAGGCTTGTACCCCAGTGGATTGTGGGGGCTGGAGGTCAAGTGCAAGACTCACTTCTGCATAATGCATAGGAAGGCCCAACCCCAAAGACTTTGGGCGCTGAAGGAAGAGAGCCCAGAAGTGGAGTTGAGCAAAAAGTAGCTGCAGGGGTCTCAGTAGGCCGAGCGGGAATCTGTGCCCCTTCATTCATTCTACAGGCATTTACTGGACTCTCACATTGGGCCAGGCTCTATGCCTGGAACCAGCAGGGAGTTTTTGCTAGGACAGAAATCCTAGCCCTAGCAGAGCTGACATCCCAGTAGGGGCCCTGCCCTGGTGCCAAGGGTGGTCAGGCACTGGGGTGGAGACCCTCAGGCCTTTCCTGACTTTCCTCCTTCCTCCTTAGGTGGGGTTGCAAAGTACAAGGGAGGGAAGGTAAGGGTTGAGTGTCTCCCACCTCTGCAGGTGATGTTCTGTACTCTCAATACCCACAAAGTGGACATGGACAAGCTCCTCGGGGGCCAGATTGGGCTGGAGGACTTCATCTTCGCCCACGTCAAGGGGCAGCGCAAAGAAGTGGAGGTGTTCAAGTCGGAGGAGGCGCTGGGGCTCACCATCACGGACAACGGGGCAGGCTATGCCTTCATCAAGGTGCCTGAGGTTAGGGCAGGCCATAGGTTCCAGGGGTGGAGCCACGGGATTGACAACTCCTCTCCCCCACAGCGGATCAAGGAGGGCAGTGTAATCGACCACATCCAGCTCATCAGCGTGGGTGACATGATCGAGGCCATCAATGGACAGAGCCTGCTGGGCTGCCGGCACTATGAAGTGGCCCGGCTGCTCAAGGAGCTGCCCCGAGGCCGCACTTTCACACTGAAGCTCACGGAGCCCCGCAAGGCTTTTGGTGAGGGTCCACCGCCTGTACCAGCATGATCATCACCCTGTTTACTTCAGTCCAAGCTGCAGTGCCAAGGGCTACCAGCAGGTGGCACCCAAACCCAGCTGACAGTTTGAAAGGGGCAGCTCCGCCCTGCCTTGGGGAGGGGGTGCTGGCTCTCTGCCCAGCCTGGGAGGAAGGTTGGGGCAAGGAGGAAGTTGCCCCCACACCCAGCTTCCAGGAGCCATTAGCCCAGCCAAGCGCCCCCAACCCTGGCCATTTCCCCCAGCCCCGAGAAGCCAGGCTTGGCTGCTCTGTGCCAGCCTCCCCACTTTTCAGTCTGGCTTCACTAACTCTCAGGAATGGGCTGGAGGCCCCTGGGGTGGGGATGGGGGTAGGAGACTCTGAAACACTTTCCCAGGCAGAAAGGGCTGATCTGCGGCCCAGCAACTATACCCCCTTGGCCTTGGGGAGAGCAGCTAGAGACTGAGGCTCCACCCCCTTTCTGTCCCTAGGGCCCTCGGTACAAATGTGGCCCCCTCTGGTCTCCCTTGCAGCCTTTTCCATTTCCAGCCCCTGAGTGTCCCTTCCCATCCATGGCAAGCTTAAGTCAGGGGTCATGCCCTCCTGGAATCATCTCAGCTCCCAACTCCCCGTGGATCCCACGGGAGCTTAGAGAAGGTGGAGGGAAGTATCTAAGTCCAGGATGCCTGGGTTCCTGCCCAGAACAGGCTGGAATTGGGCTTTCCCCACCTTCACCCCTCCCCTGGCTCCCACAGACATGATCAGCATGCGTTCAGCGGGTGGCCGCCCTGGCTCTGGCCCCCAGCTGGGCACTGGCCGAGGGACCCTCCGGCTTCGATCGCGGGGCCCTGCCACAGTAGAGGATCTGGTGAGTGTTCCAGCAGGGCTCCAGCCCCACTTCCTTGCACATTCATAGATGGCAGCACCACCTCTTAGCTGAGGGGCTCCAGGCACTGGATTCAAACCCATCTCTGCCTCCTCCCAGCTCTGGGACCTTTTTTGGGCAAGTGAGCCTCAGTTTCCTTGTCTGTAAAATGGGAGGATAGTAGTACTGACACTGTCAGGGTTGTCTTGAAGATGAACTGTAGGTTAATACACATAAAGTGACAAAAAGAGACCTGGCACTTAGTAAATACGATTATAGTTACGTTCACGTTATTATGATGCTACTGTTTCTCCTCTCCCCGCTCCTTCCAAGCCCTCGGCCTTTGAGGAGAAGGCGATTGAGAAAGTAGATGACCTGCTGGAGAGTTACATGGGCATCAGGGACACAGAGCTGGGTGAGTGGGTGGCACCTGGATCTGGGTAGGGGTGGTAGTCTGTGGGAGGGGGTTTCCACGTCCTGCGGGCTACGTCTATCCTGAGCACCTCTGCCATCTGTGCCTCCATTCTGCTCCCCCCTCCCCCCAGCGGCCACCATGGTGGAACTTGGGAAGGACAAGAGGAACCCAGATGAGCTGGCTGAGGCCCTGGATGAGCGGCTTGGTGACTTCGCCTTCCCTGATGAGTTTGTCTTTGATGTCTGGGGTGCCATTGGGGATGCCAAGGTTGGCCGTTACTAAGCCTCCCACTGGACCTTGTGATGGCCTGAGCCCAACGTGGTGTGAGTCCCTGGGGTGGGGACACCACAGCCAGTATCCAGCTCGGGCCTGGCCCAGCAGCCCCAGGACAGTGCAGCGCGGAGGTAGGGCAGAGCCCATGCCCCACTCCAGTTGGTACCACCCCCTCCTTGGTTCCCAGTCTGGCTGGGGTCCCTAGCTGTCCCCTCTGCCCTGTTCCCCACCTACCTCAGCCGGGTCAGACGCGGGGAGGGACCAGCCAGATTGGGCAGCCAGCCCCTGTCCCCAAAATTTTCCACATCAGCTGCCAAACTGGTCCCTCTGTCTCCCTGGGACCTCGAGTTCTATTTGGGGGTCCTGGCCTCCCTGGTTTCCTGATGCAGGGAATCCAAAAGTGGGGGTATCCCCCTTTAGCAAATGCAATAATACCCTCTCCTTCCACTGCCCCACTCCAGAGGAGCCCCCTACCTCCGCATTTGAAACACAAGTCTGCTGTGAACCCCCAACCTCCCCAACCCTCCGTGTCTCCCTCAGCCCAGCCCCTGACAGACGGGGCAAGAGAGAAGATGGCGGTGGGCTTTTATATCTGAATTTGCTGTCTGGAACATAAAGACTCTATCTGCTGTTGGACCTGTCTGATGACTGGGGTGGGAGTGGGGGGCGGACCCGGGCTGGGGAGGAATGTAGCAGCTGAAATCTATCCTACTTGGGCCCTAAATTGAATTAGGAGCTGGCCTGGGCCACCCACCCTCCTTCTACCCGTTCCGCCTGATGAGGCTCCTGGCTGTGGGCCACCAGGGCTCCAGGCAAGTCTGGAGCTTCTTTGTCTACTGAGGGTTCAAGTCTTGCTCCCTTTTGAACGAGGCCTCCCAGCACTCCAGGTTGATGTGAACAGTGGGCACGAGGCTGCTGGCTACAGCCTAGGGTTGTGGGGAGCCTCAGGGCCAGAAGGCATGGAGGCCTGGCATGGAAAAAGATGGAGGCCCAAATGGAGCCTTGGGCCTGCTGAAGCGAGTGCTATGGGGAAGAGTTTACCCCTGAAGCTGGGGGAACATTCACGATGGGGTCTCCACCCCAACTAACTGGATGTGCAGGGTCTGAAGGCATCCATGGTGGGTCACACCATGCCCTGGACATAAATCGGGCCTGCTTGTTTTGACAACCGGCTTCATCCCTGAGGATTGAGGGAGATCAAAGAAGGGGGGTTGGGATCCTGGCCAGACCTGGAGGGAAGAGCCAAGACTGAAGGGAGGGGAGCCAGCCAGGCCAGAGGTCTCTGCAGGAATGTTTGGGGGTGAGCTGAGAGGGAAAGTGTGAGTCCAGCCCGCTCCTCACTTCCACAGGGCAGGCAGTGGGGGAGGGGGTCCGCTGGGCAGGGGATGCATACTCAGTCTGCAGCTGTGTTCTTGGTAGGGTGGGGGCGGAAGTCGTCAGGGTTACTCCAAAAATTCCTGGGCACCTGTAGGTGCTTCCTGTGTCTGACGGTAGACAGCTCCAGTTTGAAGGGTGTGGTGTGTCTCGGTGCAGAGAATAGGACTGGATCAGTGTTGACGTTCTGTGACCACGTTGAAGGCTGTAACTGTTGAGGGAACGAGGCGCGATGACTGTGTGCCAGGGTGTTCGTGGGTGTAACTGGCAGTGTCTGCATGGAGTGTGGCTGTGGAATTACAGGGCCATGAGCACGTGTGTCTAGATATTCCTGTTTCCCCGGTAGGGGGTGACCAGCTAGATCTCGGAATGTCCAGTGGTTGCCACCCCATGGCGTGTGGAGTGTGTCCATGTAACTTGTCTCGGGAGTGTTAGGGAGTGTTGCTAGGTCATTTGGATATGGCTGCGGGGCTGTCTCAGCAGTAAGAATCTCAGGGGGCTGCACTTTAGGGTGTTGAGAGAAGTGGTCAGTGTTAGAGTCAGTAACTTGAGGTACCTCTCTGGTGCTGGGAGTGCGACTGTCTCAGTGAGTTCAGGGTATGTTTATGTGACAATGGCTGACCCCAAGGTGTGGCTGGCCAGGGACAGTTTGCGATGGCTGGTCTCGGTGTTAGGGGATATGATTGTGAGACTGTGTGCATGTCCCTACTCAGGGCAAGAGATGAGGCTGTAGCTGTGTGTCCACAGGTGTGTCTTTGTGGCTTGGGATGTGTGTGTCCCATGTGTCACTCACCACACCCTAAAGCATGATCTAGGAGTCCCCCAGTCAGCGGAAGTTCTGGTTTCTCTGCCCCACTTCAGCATCCTCCCCCTCCCCTCCAGGGGTATGACTACTGCTGCCCTGCCCTGGGCTTTAAGCCCCTGTGTAAATAGTGGGCGGGTCTCCTGGCCTGGCTGGGCCTGACCCAAGCTGGCCCACCCAAGGCACTGCCCACTGCCACCCACTCAACATCAGCAAAGGCTTTAGCAAGGCAAGGGGGTGCTGTTGCCCCCACAAGAGCTAGACCCCCAACTTTGCATCTCCAGTGGGAGCACTGGAACCCCCTGTAGCCACCCCAGCCTTCCCCCACCCCCCCGTGACACTCACATTTTCCAGTGTTTAGATTTTATCCACTTTATTAATGAGGCAGGCCAGAGGCCCATGCCTGAGGGGAAGGGGGGTGCTCCTGCTTTGTCAGGGGGAGGAGGTCACGGGGGATGGGGCAGGACAACTCCCTAGGAGACCCCTTCTTCATAGAGGGGGCAGGGGCCCAGAGTGGCCCCCACCCATTGCCAGCAGCACAGAGAGGGTGTCTCTGCCACCCCAGGCCCCCTGTGGGCTGGTGCTGGGTTTAGCGGCCCCTGGAGGCCTGAGCAGGCAGCAGGAGGAGGCAGGGAGCTGAGGAGCCGCCCCTGGAGGAAGGGAGGGAGGGAGCGGCCTGCCAGAGAGCTCGGACACAGCGGGTGTGGGTGCAACGGGCAGCAGGGGCCAAGAAGCAGGCGATGGGGACCCGGTGTCCCAGGCACCACCAGGTAAGAAGGCTGGGGATCAAGGCTCTTGGGTGGGGCTGGAGGGCAAGGAAGGATGGGGCCATGGTTCCCTCTGTCTGTCCTGTGTTCCTTGGCTCTCAGCCCCATCTGTCCCTGTCTTACCGTCAGTCCATCTTCCTTTCCCGTCTGACCTAGTGGGCACTTTTGCCCTCTCTGCCCTCACCATGAGATCAAGGGATGAGTAGTCCTGGGTCAGCCTGGAGGCCTCTGGGGCAGGAACATGAATATGGCAGGAGTGGAACTCTGGGGCATTCAGGGCAAGGCAGCCATGGTTAAGGGTAGGACCTGAGTGAGAGACAGCAGTAGAGCTCAGAGATGGGAATGTGGGGGACAGGAATATAGCTGTGGGTACAGGGGACTGTGGGGGACAGAAAAGCAACATGGGGACATAAATGGGACCAAGAAGACAGAGACAGTACAATGGGAGGGAGTGGCAGAGATGGGGCTGTAGGAATCAAGGATGGAACTAAAGTAGGGATGACATGATGACTGTCAGAGATGGGGTAGTGGGATCACGTGGGGCCCTGAGATCAGAAATGGGCCAGTACAGATGGGGTCAGCGCCCAGGAATTTGCTGTGGTATAAATGGGAGGTGGGTCTGTGAGGCCTAGAGGCTACGACAGAGACAGGAGAACTGGAGCCAGGACAGCCACTGTGGACAGAGAAGGGGACAGTGAGGGCAGAGTGAGGCTGGGGGCAAGAGCTGGGATGTAGAGAGGCAGAGGAGGTGGAGGAGTCAGGAACTGGGCAGCCAGGGTCATTGGACTTGCCATGGGGGCAAGTAGGCCCTGACGATCTGAAATGGGTCCCCCCGCAACACCGGCTGGTCTCAGCAGGATGGTGGTCAGTGTGTCCTGGGCCAGCCTCATCTTGCCCTCCTCTTCTCCCCAGCCCCACCCCTCTCATCTGACATGAGCCCTTGCGGGCCCCTCAACCTGAGCCTGGAGGATGAGGCAACGACGTGTGCGGTGCCTGGGGCCCCCAACGTGTCGGTGGGGCTGCCGTCAGGTGTCGCGGGCGCATCGCCGGCTCTGCCCATCTTCTCCATGACGCTGGGTGCCGTGTCCAACGTGCTGGCATTAGCGCTTCTGGCTCAGGCCTCTGGCCGCCTGCGGCGCCGCCGCTCGGCCGCCACCTTCCTACTGTTCGTTGCCAGCCTGTTGGCCACTGACCTGGCAGGCCACGTGATCCCGGGCGCGCTGGTGCTGCGCCTGTACACGGCGGGGCGCTCGCCGTCTGGAGGAACGTGCCACTTCCTCGGCGGCTGCATGGTCTTCTTCGGCCTGTGCCCGCTGCTACTGGGCTGCGGCATGGCGGTGGAGCGCTGCGTGGGGGTCACGCGGCCCCTGCTGCACGCGGCGTGTGTCTCAGTGGCCCGCGCGCGGCTTGCTCTGGCCGCCCTAGCCGCCGTGGCCTTGGCTGTGGCGCTGCTGCCGCTGGCGCGCGTGGGCCACTATGAGCTGCAGTACCCGGGCACGTGGTGCTTCATCGGCCTGGGGCCGGCGGGCGGCTGGCGCCAGGTGCTGCTCGCCGGCCTCTTCGCTGGCCTCGGCCTGGCCGCACTGCTCGCCGCGCTCGTGTGCAACATGCTCAGTGGCCTGGCCCTGCTGCGTGCGCGCTGGCGCCGCCACTCTCGAAAGCGCCCCCCGACTTCTGGTTCCGACAGCCGCCGGCGCTGGGGGGCACGCGGACGCCGTTCAGCCTCCGCTTCGTCTGTCTCGTCCGTCGCTTCGGCCTCTGCGGGCCTCAGCGGCGTCCTGGGTTGCGGCTCAGCGCACAGAGCCCGTGCTCACGACGTGGAGATGGTGGGCCAACTCGTAGGCATCATGGTGGTGTCGTGCATCTGCTGGAGCCCGCTGCTGGTGAGGGGCGCACCCACCCCTCCACCCATACTTCCTCCATCTGAAGATACCTGGGTCCTCTCTCCCTTCCCCAGCCAGGGTCCCGCCCCTTGAGGCTTCACCTGTCAGGAAAGCCCACCCTTTGCCTTCTCCCTCTGACATCCCACCCCTTCTCCCCCTAATCTCCTTCCTGGGGTCTTTGTAGTTCACCCCAACGCACACAAGCCTTCCCCCCAGCCCCACTCCCTCCTAGGCCCGAGGCTTCATTCTCTAGACCCCTTTCACCTCCCCACCCCGTTTTTCTTCTCCCCTTCAGCCCTTTGTTCTCCAGAACACCTGGAACTTCTTTCCAGACTGAGCTCCCACCCATTTAAGGCCTTTGCTTATGCTGCGCTAAGGCCCTGCTTCTTTGCTTGTCTTTACAGGGAGACACTCATTTATCCCTCCTTTACAGGGAGACACTCATTTATCCCTCTGTGACACGCTGCCTCTCTTCACAGCCCCCTTACCTTCCAGCCATGCTCTCATCCATCCTAGCCCCACATTTCGCTGGTTCCCTTCTCTTACACCCACCCTAACCCTCACACAGGCTTCTTCTCCCATAGGTGTTGGTGGTGTTGGCCGTCGGGGGCTGGGGCTCCAGCTCCCTGCAGCGGCCGCTGTTTATGGCCGTGCGCCTCGCCTCGTGGAACCAGATCATGGATCCCTGGGTGTACATCCTGCTGCGCCAGGCCGTGCTTCGCCAACTGCTTCGCCTCCTGCCGCAGAGGGCCGGCGCCAAGGGCAGTCCTGCGGGGCTGGAACTAACCAGGAGCGCCTGGGAGGCTAGCTCGCTGCGCAGCTCCCGGTACAGTGGACTCAGCCACTTCTAGGCGCGCCTGGAGGCACAGCAGCTAAGCCGGTCCGCCCCGGGCAGGGCCCAGGTCCGCAGCGCGGAGCTTTCGGGGAATAAAGCCATTTCCTGGACATGCCCAGGGCGGTGTGTCGTGTCGGTGCGGCAGCACCCTGTGACCGCATGGGGGTGGCAGAGGAACAGTGTGCTCCCCTGGGGTGCAGGTCTGTGACTTGCCACGTGGGGGAGCAAGGACGCCCGAGGAGGAGCCGGAGCAGCAGGAGCATGCGCATAACGCGACAACAGCCCTGGGACCCGACTGACTCCTGCCGCCATTCGCCCATTATGGCCCTGAGTTTCCCCATCACAGTTCTGAGGCCATAACCCCAAACCACGCCCCATCACAGTCTCCAATTGCCGACATCCCCGAATAGTCCCGAAGCCCCTCCCATCGTGGCCCTGTCCCTGCTCCTCACCATAGTTACAGCCCCGAGTCCCCGCCCTCCCTTGATCCCCTTCAGATAACCCTCACTATAACCCAGGGCGTCTCCCCATCACTCCCTATGCCCCCCTCCACTCTCCACCTCCAATCACACACCTCCCACCCCCATTAATGCACACAAGAAGAGCCGGGGATGCATGGAGGGGTCAAACCCCAAAGGCCTTTTAAAAAACTAACAGCTGGGTCAGGGGAGGGGCCGGAGAGAGGGCTAGCAGCCCCTGGCCACGAAGTCGAAATCCCGGAAGGCCGCCTGCTCCGTGGCACTGAGAGGCCGCGCATCGCGAGGGGGGCTCAGCGTGGGGGCCTCCCCGGTGAACTCTTCGTCGAAATTGCTGACATCAGTACGGCCCGACAGTGTGGGCACGAAGGGCGGCGGCAGCCGACGGGCCAGCAGGGCATCCCAGCCCAGGGTCTGCATGGAGAAAGGGAGTAAGGTCAGTGTGGGGGGCTGGAGCACAGACCACAGGAGGGGCTAGACCCCTGCGCCCCATCCAGCCCTGGGTCTGTGGGGATCAGCCTAATTAGTCACAAGATAGAGGGGCAAAGTGAAGGGAACGGGAGCGCAGGAAGCATCACAAGGTGAGCGTGGGGGACCCTGGTGGTCTGGGGCGGGGCAGCGAGCTTGGGCTCATACGCAGGGCAGTGGTCCCCATCAGGTCAGCCTGGAGTAGATGTAAGTGTAGAAGGGTCAGTGCGGGTGCAAGAGAGAGAAGAAAAGTGGGTGACAATGTTGCAGGTGATGCAACGAGGTCTTAGGGGAAGATGGCCAGGCCCTTGAGAGGAATCCTCACCCTGAAGAAGGGCTGTTTCTTCACATCCTCTGCATCCCTCTCACTAGACCCCAGCCTCCGCTCTGGATTCCTCCGCAGCAGCTGGGGAAGGGGAGCACTGTGTCAGTTTCCCTTTCTGGGTCCCAGAGTCCCTCCTGAAGCCCACCTCAGCTTGGACGGTCCTCACCCTGCGCATGATGCCAATGGCTTCAGCTGACAGGAAGCGGGGGTAGCGAACCTCATCATTGACGATGCTGTCAAACACTTCTTCCTCATCATCCCCTGGGAACGGGGACTGGGGACAGGGAGAACGGGGCAAATCAGGCCACTCCTCTGGCCACATCAGACCCAGCCCCACCCATACCTTCACATCAGAGGGTAAATACGCTATTTTAAAGATTCAGAAGCTGAGGCCAGGGATGCGAAACAACCTGCCCCTGATCACACATGTGGTGGAGGAAGATTCTGATCCCACCCCTGGGCATACAGGTTCCAGTGCCGTCCCAGGGACAGGTAAAGTGCGGGCAGCCCTGGGCCTCACCTCGCCAACCAGCATCTCATAGAGCAGCACGCCCAGTCCCCACCAGTCCACCGCCCGCGTGTACGATGTGTCTGTCAGCACCTCAGGGGCCAGGAACTCCGGGGTTCCGCAGAATGTGCTGGTCCGGTCACCATAGCCCATCCCTGGGGCAGCAGAGCCATGTGGTTATTGACGGGAGTGTCCCCAGTTGTAGCCCAGCCCAACACAGAGTGGTCCAGCCAGCCCTGTCCCAGGGTCAAGGGTGGGAGGGTGAGATAACCTGGGTAGGGACTCCATTCCTTCCCCCTCTCTGTCTAATCCCCAGAGGCCAGCCCTAGATCTTGGCCCTGCCCCTCACCCTCCTTGCAGAGGCCAAAGTCTGCGATCTTGACATAGCCCTCGGTGTCCAGGAGTAAATTGTCCAACTTCAGGTCCCTGTGAGGGGTTGGGGATGTAAAGAGGGATGAGTGGGGATGGGGCCTGCCTGAAGCCTGAGGGCCCCCTAGTGGGCAGAGCATGCATGCATGAGCACATGCATGCACACGCATACACACACACACACACACACACACACACCTGTAGACAATCTTGTGTTCATGGAGAAACTGCAACCCCAGCACCACACAGGCTGAATAGAAGCTGCAGAGAGAGGCTGGTGTGAGGCAGGCGGGTCTCGCCACAAGGAAGACCATATAAACCTGGCTGCCACATTCTCAAAAGCCCAACTGCCTCCCCGAAGCCCAAACTCCAGGAGCTGGGGTGAAGAAGGGCCTGCCATGGAGGAGCAGAAAGGGGGCTGAGGAATCAGTGCAGGGAGTCGGGGGTGCCTGGGCTCACACAGCACGGGGCTCAGAGAAGACGTCACTGTGGATATGCAGCATCAGGTCCCCACCAGCCGAGTACTCCATCACAAAGCACACGTGCTCTGGCGTCTGGAAACAGCCAAACAGGTTCACCAGGAAGGGGTGTCCCGCACTAGTCACCGCCGCCAAGATCCGCTTCTCACACATCAGGCTAGGCAGGATGGGGGGCAGGGGTCAGGAGCACAGGAGATCCCTACTGCCAACTCCCACATTCCAAGTCCTCAATCATCAGATATTTGTTGAGGGCCTCGCATGGCTGTGAGACCTTGGGCAAATTGCTTAATACCTCTGAACCTCAGCAGCCTCATCTGCTAAACAGGCACCTAGAATCCATCATCCCATTAACGATCCCCCAACTTCTCTAAAGAGAACTGGCAGGGATGGGTTGACTGGAGCACTCCATTTCCCTGGCCAGGAAATGGTTCAGGAATGAGAAAGCCAAGCCAACAGGGCTCAATCTCAGGACTTCTGCTGGAATTATTAAAGAAGGGTTAAAGCTGGTGGACAAGAACTATACTGCTGGTCAGGGAGGCAAGACTGGAAGCAAAGCCCACACACAAGAAAGCAGAACTGAGGAAATGTCATCTGAGCACCTGGATACAGCCATGCCTGAAGGACACCTCTGGACTTTTCTGATCCAGAGCAATAAATTCTTCTATTTGCTTAGGCCTGTCTGAGTTGGGTTCCTGATTTAAAAAAGGATGTCAGGAAGATTGGGGACAATCTCAGTGTCTCTACCAAGCCACCCAACAAACCTGCAAGGAAGGCATTATTACTTCCCTTTTATAGACGGGGAGGCTGAGTTTCGGAAGGGCCTCCCCAGGCTCTCTATAAGTATAAGTATGTCTGTGGCAGAGGTGGGATTTGAACCCAAAGCCCTGACCCCAAAGCAGAGGCAGTACAATGGCGCCATTAAGATCACAGGTTTCAGAGCCCGAGTTCCTAAGTTTAAATCCAGGACCTCCCACTCACTGGCTGCATGAACTCAGGCAAGCTGCTCACCATCTCTGTACCATCAGCAGAACGGTGTTTACTAAGAGTTATTACTATTATCTTAAAAACTAGCTTAATGAATATGAGAAGGGACTGCTGTTTCCCATTTTCCAGGAGACAGGTTCTCAGAGGGCCTGAGCAGGATCCCCACCTCTCCACCTCGTCTCGGGCCACAATGTCCCCTTTCTTCAGAGCCTTGATGGCGAACAGCTCGCCGCTGGGCTGGAATTCGGAGAGCAGCACCTGGAACCCCAGTAGGCAGGAGTGGCCTTAGCAGCCAGCCCAGGGACCCAGGGATGCAGACTTCCAGCCCTCCGACCCCTTGCCCCCCACCTCACCTTCCCAAAGTGACCCCGGCCCAGCACCGCCAGGAATTTGAAATCCTCAAGGGTCAGGGGTGACTTCCTGAGAGGGCTGTGGAGAAAGGACACTGGTGGGGACGGGGACAGTGCTCGGGGTGGCGGGTGGTGGGCAGGGGAGGGGAGTCACCTGCACAGAGAGGGCCCTGGGGTTTCCTGGGGCTCTGAAGGCAGCACAGGTGTGGTGGCTGTGTCCTGGATTGGGGAACTCTGTAGTGGAGAGAGCGGGTCAGAGTGAGGGAAGTCAGAGGCACCCCATAGCCATCATAGCCACCAAGGCTCCCATCACCTCTTTGACCTCACCTCTCCCACTCACCCCCTCGTTCACTCCCTTCCAGCCACAAGTTCCTCTCACTACCCTGAACACAGCAGGCATGTTTCCACCCCAGGACCTTTGCACGGACTGTTCCTGCAGCCTGGATCTTTTCAGAACTATCTTTTCCTGACACCACCACACAGCTACTCCCTCACCTCCTTCAGGCCTTTACTCAAATGTCACCTTTGCAGGTGGTCAGCTGACCACTCTATTAAATAACAGAACCCCCCCAATATCCACACTCCCCATCCTCCTTCTGTTTTATTTTTTCTCTCCAGCACATTTCATACTGAATACATATTTTCTCATTTACCTACTTATTCTCTTGATTGGTATTAGTCCTTTGGAATCACTTTTATACAACATGTATATGTAACTAAAAAGAACCAAAATTAGTATTTCATAGGAAAAAATTACCTACTGGTCCATTATTCTTCACTATAGAAGCAGTTCTAAAAATTCAATCCATGCAAACAGGCTGAAATATTTCCTGCCCCAGCTGCCCTCTCCAGAGCCAGCCACTGTTTAATGTTTTCTCGGGTACCTTCCTAGACATGTTTTATACCCACACGAGCAAAACTGCCAGTACAGGCTCTGTTTTTCCTGTATCCACTATTGACAATATTCCAATCTTGCCTCTCCCACTGGACAATCTGTCTTGGAAATCATTCTACATCAGCAGATGAGACTGGTTTCATTTTTCATAGCTGCATACTAGTCCATCTTGTCATTTATTTAGCACTGGTTCCTATAAATGGACCCTGAGGTTATTTCCACTCTTGCCCCCACAAAGCTGCCTCAGTGAACATCCTGGTTGTGCATGTGTGTGAAGATGTCCAGAAGTGGAAGTTCTGGGTCAAGGTAGTGTCCGTTTTTATCTCAGCCAGCTAGGCCCTCCCAAGGGCATGTAGCGACTAGCACACTTCCCACTAGCTGCCTGTTTTTCTGCATCCTCCCCAGCCATCAGTGTTATCAAGCTTTTGGATTTCTTCTCTTTTTGTTTTTTGGCCAACTTCATCTCATACAATGAGGTAGCTTATTTAATTCAAGCCAGGAAGGATATATTTTCATTTTTAAAAAAACGAGATACAAAATTCGTTCAGTGAGGTGGGCGAAGGGACCAGCTGTCACATATGTGTCCACCCAGGTCCCCAATGCCTAGACCAGGGGTAGGTAAATGCTGTTTTTTGTATGGTCTGCAAGCTAAGAATGGTCTTTATGTTTTTAAAAGGATAGGAATTTAAAAAAAATTTTTTTTTCCTGATCTATGGAAATGAAATGACATTGAAACTTCAATGTCTATCAGTAAAGTTTCCCCAGAAACAGCCACACCCATTCAAGGACATAAGCATTGCGTGTGGCTGCTTTCTACAACAGCAGTGTCCACTAGTTATGACTGGGACTGTCTAGCCTTCAAAGTAAAAAATATTGATTATATTGCCCTTTACAGAAAAAAGTGCTAACCTTTGACCTAGATTAGGATGTGGAACAGTCCCATCACCTTGCTGGCTCCCTCTGTCCTCCTCCTACCAATAACCAACCCTTCCTCCTCTGCACAGAGAAAACCACTATCTTAATTTATATCATCGACTTGTGGCACTGAGCAACTTACAGGCACTGAGCACAGAGGTGAAGCGGTTAGGCGTGGGTCACACAGCTAGGAGGCGGCAGAGCAAGATGGGGAACTAGAAGGTTTGACGCTCCAGCTCATGTTTTTATCCAAGATAAAGAATAGGACTTGGTTCTGCCAGAGGCATGCTGTGTGACCCCGGGAAGCTCTTGGTGGTCTCTGGGCCTGGAGCTGGGAAGGAGGCCCCCTGATGCTGCCTAGCCAGGACTGGGAAGGAAAGAAGGGGACACTCACCAGACTTGGTGGACTGAAAGGAGGGCCCAGAGGGCTCTTCTGGGGGGAGCTGTCCAAGTCAGCCCCGAGATTCAGCTTCTCCACGGATATGTCGCTGCAGCACAAAAAAAGAGGGTGTGCTTGGGACCTAGCACCCTGGGAAGCAATCGAGACAGCCGGGACCCGCAGAGTCTACCCTCCTTACCCTGTGGACCGGGCCTCGGGTCCAGAAGCCCCGGGGCTGAAGGTGCCCGTGGCCATGGCACTAGGGATGAGCCTTCGAATCAGCCGCACCCAGGTGGCAACGTCAATGTTCATCTGCCTAGCACGCTGGAATGCCTTCCCTGGGGACAGCAGCAGTGTCACCCTGGCTCACCCTGGTGACACCAAGACCCCTGGCCTCTCCCCTGCCCCAACCCACATGCTCACCTTGCTGCTTGGAGAAGATTTTCTTCTGCCGTCGGAGCCGGGGTATCCTCTCAATGACAGGGTTGCGGAAGGTGACCTGGGGAGAAGAGCCGACGGGTGAGCACCCTTACCCACTGCCAAGTGGGCAGGCCCTTAGGAGCACAAGTGTGCACACACATGTTTCAGGGGTTCTGATCACTGTGGCACTGCACGTAATAAGGGGTCATAAAACCAATCCATCGCTTGGCAGGGCCCCCTCCTGAAATGCCATTTCAGGAAGATGAGAAGAAAGCACTTAGGTCATCTTCTGAGGGTGGGGAGGGGGTCTGATACAATATGCACATTCAACGCTAGCAAACAGGCCCTACATCATCTCGTATCCTGATTCCCGACGGTGATCCCAGAACGGCGGATCAGCATTACCTGGGAACGAGTTAGAAATGCAGATCCTCGGGCCCCGCACCTAGACTCAGTGAATCGGTAACGAGGGTGGGGTGTGGGGGGGTGGACATATCCGTGGAGAAGCTGAATCTCGGGGCTGACTTGGACAGCTCCCCCCAGAAGAGCCCTCTGGGCCCTCCTTTCAGTCCACCAAGTCTGGTGAGTGTCCCCTTCTTTCCTTCCTAGTCCTGGTTTATGTTTTAATAAGCCCTCCAGGTAATGCTAGTGCCCACCCAGGTGGGGCAACCACTGGTCTAGCTAAATTCTCCCAACTCCAACACATCTAGAAGGTGCTAAAGTCACAGAATTGTGTCACTTCATGTGCATCCGATATGGTTGAAACCAGCCACATGCGGCTATTTAAATGAAGTAAAATTTAAGTAACATTAACACTTCAGTTCCCCCATCACACTAGCGGCTACTATACTGGATAATGCCAACCTAAAACATTTCCTTCTACAATAGAACGCAATTATTGTCAGCTCATCGACAACGGAACTGCAGAAAGTTCTACTGGATGGCATTTTTAGGAGACATAAAACAAAATCAAATGCTCTAATAAACCTTGAAAGCTTCAGAATTTGCCCTCAGAGCCACCTACCACCATGTCTGGCCTGGTTTTGGACAGTTCCTAACAGAACAATTTCACTGCACTGCCACTGAAGTCGACCCTTCTCTCTCTCCTTCCTTCCCTTCAATGGTCCTGGATTATGAGATCATGTAAGAATTTCCACATGGGGATATGGATACGGGGAGATACATTACATAAAACAGGGCATATGGATATGTTAGAGGCAAATTTAAAAAATTTTTTAGGATAATTTAGGCTAAATGAAGGGGCCGGTGACCGTCCTTCGCTGCATCTCGGTTTCCTCTTCTGTCAGCTGTGCATTGGGGGATTAACGAGTTAATGTCAGCAAAGTACATAGGACAAGGCTTGGCTCATACTACAAGGGGTCAGCTAGGAATGTTACCTAAACTAGGAGCTCTCAACCAGGGGGCACTGGCAAAGTCTGGAGACATTTTTGGCTGTACGACTGGCAGTGGAGCTACTGGCATCCTGGGGGTGGAGCCCAGGGATGCTGCTCAATACCCAACAGCGCACAGGATGGCCCTGCAACTGAGAATGCTCTGGTCCCCAATGTCTATAATGTTGACAGTGGGGTACTCTGCTTTGAACCCTAACGCCATTGCAGAAGGAATTTCTCTGTACTCAGTGTGCCTCCGGCAGTGCATGTTACCAGTGCCATGGCATGTTGCCAAGTTTTGTTTTTCTTTTCTGGCTTGACAAAATTTTGTGATTTTAATTTTTAATTCTTGCGACAGAACAAAACCAGTCTCAGCTTAAATCATGTCACTGATATGACCAATTATGAGTACTTTTCTATGAAGGTTCTGGGATCAACAGAAAAGATATCTTCCCTTTCTAGAAAACTGGGAGCAGGAGTTGCATGAAGCATTTTCTCAGGGTCAGGTCGGGCTGTACCTCGGCCACCAGGCAGCCCTGGGGTTCCATGTCCAGCTGGACCTCATGCCTCTCGTTGTCCAAGAAATCCTCCAACTTCAGGAATTTGAGGGCACACAGGCCCCGCTGGTCCCGCCAGAACACAGCCAATTCCAGTTCCCGCGCCTTGAGAGAGGAAGATGACCATCACTTGTGGCACCCAAGACCCAGAATCCCCCTTCTCTGTGCTCCATCATCCCCCAACCTTGCTCACCCTCTCCAGCTCCAAGGTAAAGCTCTGGTCCCAGGCGTTGAGGCCACATGGCTTCCAGGATGTCTGCCCCACCACTGTGTTATCCAGCTTGAGCACAGTGCTAACCTCACCTGTAAATGGGGGTGGGGGTGGAAGTCAGGAAATGCTGGGGCTGAGGGAATATCTATTATATCTTACTAAAGAAATCCTCTCCTTTTCTATCATAATATTCTGCTATGCTATCTTGACAAAGCTTTATGGTTCTGCCTTTCGCATTAAGGCCTTGTGGTTGATTTTTGTGTATAACACAAGGTAGGAATCCAAATTCACTTTGATTCTGTAAGCAAGTTTCAGCAACATACTACTAAGTATTTACCCTAGAAAAATGCATGCATGTGTACATCGGGAGATTCATAAATATAACGCTTTATAAAATGGCCCCAAAGTAGAAACGGCTCACTGTCCACTAACAGAATATGCAATCCGTAATATAGTCTTACTAGCTGAACCATGAAATTGCTGATATTCAACTATTTTGTACCTAAGAAAAACAAAAGGCAGCAATTTGATATGGCTCATTTTAAGACAATGGACTATTAAACAGGAGTAAAAATGAATGAATGAACTATAGTTTCACAGAATTATGTGGATCCGTCTCACAATGTTAAATCAAAGAAACCACTGCCATGAATATATTCTGTATGATTCCACGTGTATGAAGTTCAAACACCAGGCAAAATTAAACTACACTGTTTTGAGATACACACATGGGTGCTAAAACTACACAGAAAAGTAAAAAAATGATAACCATGGAAGTCAGAAGAGTAGCTACTTCTAGGACAGAGGAAGGGGCTGGAACTGAGGAGGAGACCTGGGGGGCTTCCAGGGAGTTCTATTTCCTGAACTGGGTGGTGGCAACATGGGTGTTCACCCTGCTGTTATTCTTCTTTAATACATACTTTTTTGTACATATATATTAGTTTTTTTTGAAGTGTGGTAAAGTTTACAGAACATAAAATTTACCACCATTATCATTTTTTAAGTGTACAGCTACATGATAAGTCCATTCAGACTGTTGTGTCACCACCATCGTCCATGTCCAGAACTCCTTCCATGTGCCCAAACTGAAACTCTGTCCCCATGAAACATTAATTTCCCATCTTCCTCCCCTAGTTACTGGGAACTACCATCCTTTTCACCTTCATGAACTGGACTACTCTAGATGCTAAGTGAGATAAACCTGAGTATTGATATTTTGTTTTAACGTGCCTGCCTGGGCTTCCTAGGTAGTCTCCCATCCAAGTACGAATCAGGATCGACCCTGCTTAGCTTCCGAGATCAAACGGGATCGGGCTTGTTCAGGGTGGCATGGCCGTAGTAGACAGCATTAGTATTTTTGTGACTGGCTTATTTCACTTTGCACAATGTGCTCAAGTTCACCCATGTTGTGGCATGTGTTAGAATTGCCTTCGTTTTTAAGGCTGAATAAGATTCCATTCTATGGTTATACCACATGCTTTTAGCCATTCATCCATCAACGGACACTTAGATTGCTTCCGCTGTTGGCTACTGTGAGTTATACTGCTATGAACATAGGTGTGCAAATATCTCTTTCAACTCTTTTGGGTATATATTCAGAAATGGGATTGCTGGGTCACATGGTAATTCCATGTTTAATTTTTTAAGGACCTGTCATGCTGTTTTTCATAGCAGCTGCACCATTTTATGTTCTCAGTGCACAAGGATTCCAATTTCTCCATATCCTCCCTAACACCTGTTGTTTTGTTTCATTAGTATCCTTCCTAATGGGTGTGATGTACTAGTTTTTTAGAGTGTTACAAGTGTTGGGCATCCCAGGACCCCCAACCCCACCTCATCCCTCCAGACCCTCAATACCCACTCACTCGCATTCTCAGCTTCTGCTTTGAGGCTGCTCCGGCCACTGAGGCTTCCGCTTCGGCTATAAAGGCCACGGGCTGGGCGGCTCAGGAAGGCAGTACGGCTGTCGGGGGTCCCAGGCCCCCCCGCCAAGGGTGAGGGGTTCCAGGGGATTGTCTCTGGAAGGTCCTTGCAGCCCACCACACGTACCTCCAGAGTCCCTAAGGAAGGGTCTGACTCAGGGGGGACCACATTTGGAGCAGGCCAAGGGGAAGGGGCTGGGGGTGAAGTGGACATGTAAAGCAGCAGCCCACATACAAGTGGGAGCTGTGACGGACTGTAAGTGGGAGCAGAAACTGTGCAGAGATAGCTATCACTTGAAATATGGGACAAGGGGGAGGGGACCGGGCTGGAGTGGACCAGGCTGGGGAGGGGCTCTGGATGCTGAGGTTTAAGGACAGAATAGAAGTGTAGGATGAAGGTCCAAGCAAGGAGGAGCAGAGCAGAATTCAGAGGGCTGACCTAGGGTCTGAGGCAAAGGCTGAGGTCTATGGTAGGGCTAGTCTGGTGATGTAGTAGCTGAGGGGTCTAAGGAGAGTGGGACTGGCTAGGGGGTTGGGGTCAGAGGTTCAGGGCTGAGGGTTCTCAGAGTGAGGGTCTGGGGGACTACGAGTGCAGTAAAAAGACACGGCCAGGTGAGGAGGGTGGAAAAGTGGGAACGGTGGGGTGGGGGCAGGAGTCCAGAATCAGAGGGCAAGACGGGCCAAGAAGTTCAGGGAGTATGGGGCTATCTGGCCTGGGGAAATGGGGCCCGGGCTAGAGGGCTGGGGTGAAGGAAGGGAACAGTGGATGGCAGTCTGGGTTAGGGAGAGTGGAGAACCAGGTTGGGGACTGTGGGTTCTTAAGGCTGGGAGATGTCGGGACCCACCTGTGAGCGGTGAGGGCTTGCACAGGGTGCTGTAGTGCGTGGCGGGGAAGGGCCCGGCCAGGTGGGCACTGAAGGCTGCGGACGAGGCCGCAGCGAGTTCCTCTCGCAGCAGCCGCCCCTTGGGGTGGTCAGCGGGCAGCTCCCCAAGCCGCCGCTCCAGCGCCTCCCGAAGGAGCCCCAGCTTCTGGTTGGACTCAGTTAGTTTTTCTTGGGCCTGAGGTGGAGGGACAGGTCCGATCTGGGGTGGGGGTGGGGATGGCCCCTCCAAGCACAGACCCAGGCTCCTCCAGGACTAAATCCTACCAAGGGCTCCTTTTCACCGGAGGCCCCAAACCCAAACCATCTGGGGTCCTACCCCAGAGCTCCCTGAAAACTAGACCCTGCCACACCGAGGCACTGACCATGCTGAGGCCCGACTCTACACCTTGGCCGCCCAAGGTCAAAGCCACCCGTTCTGAGGCTCCGACCCTCACCTCGCTGACTGCCTTGCGGTCAGGGGCCTTGGCGGCACTAAGCAGACGCAGCACGTTCTTGGCACCCTCCGCCACCGCGTGCTCAACTCGGAAGTGATGCCGCAGCTCTTCAATGCGCAGCTCCACCGCCCCCAGGTCCGGACTCCCTGTGGGTGCAGGACACCGGGTAGTGAGGCCAGCCTGGGACCCAGGTCTAACTAATCCAGTCCAGATAGAACAGGCACAAGAACAGGCACTGGCCACAGACGTATCACCACCAACATGTATCAGGCTTCTCCCAAGGGGCAGTTACAGTGACACAGTCGCACTGTCACCAGCAGGCAGACCGCCACACTTCCGCCCTCTTTTATTCAAATACTCGCACCCATAGCAATGACCCCAGGGACAAAGGCTGTCACACTGGAGCAGTCATACACACAGGCACACTGTCAACACAGCCTTAGGGACGAACAAGTTGTCAGGGTTCCACTTCACCCCCAGGGACTATCACAGGGACACCATGGACAACTGGACAGCCACAAGGATATAGTCACACAAACACAAGGACACTTTTTTTAAAAAGTAACTTTTATTCATTGCTAATGGGAATACAAGTTGCCTTCCAATGGAGGCAGTTTGGCCATATCTATTAAAATTACAAATGTATTTACCCTTTGATCAAGCAATCCCAATTCAGTGGCTGTATCTCACAGAAACACCTCTGCACTTGACATATGTATACGGTTATTCATGACAACCTTCTCTCTAAGAGGGAAAGACTAGAAACAACCCAATTTCCCCAGCAAAGGGACATTGTCACAGAGGCAGAGGGACATGATCACAAGACATAAACACCCTGTGGGAAACAGTCTCCCTGGAGCGGGACTCTCAGGACTCTAACTCCAGCCCAAGGAGAGTCATAGGAACTTAATCCCACTGACACATGGATAAGGCATAGAGACAGGCAAAGGAATATCATTGCACCGTCACACAGGCAGGGCGATGTCACTAATACCCACAGGCATGGGGACCCAATGTCAAAGGGAAATAGGCTGGTTGTCATGCCCAGTGTGAAGTCACAAGAACACAGCCATAGCCTGGCACAAGACACAGCCAGTTACCCAATGGCACAAGAAAGGCACAAGGACATACTGTCACACAGGTAGGTATAGGAAACTTGTCACCCAGAGGCACAAAGTCACAGTCACACTTATTCATGGCTGTAGATTCCAAGGACAGTCTCACTGTCCTGTATAATGACCCAGACTCAGAGCTTGGCACTCAGTCACAAAGTCATGGTGTGTGGCACTCTCCCGGACACCAACAACACAGACAGTGTCACAAGAACCCTGATATTCACAGGCAAGTCATCTTACAAACATGGTCACACTCCTGCTTCTAGGCCTGCTGTCACATGGCACTCAGACAATCGCTGAGACTGTCACATTACAGGGACAAAGTCATGTTGTCGCCAAGGTCGTGATATCACTCAGAGGCACATGGATGTAATCATACCATCACACACCATAACTGAGAAATCCACAAGGGTATTCACAATACAATCGTGTCAACAGTAATACTGACAGCCCTCCCCACAAAGACACACATGTCATTCAAGTTACAAGCCTCACTGCTATGGTCTGAATGTTTACATCCCCTCAATATTCATATGTTGAAACCCAACCCCCGGTGTGAGGGTATCTGGAGGTGGGATCTTTGGGAGGTGATTAGATTATGAAGGTGGAGCCCTCATGAATGGGATTAGTGGCCTAATGAAAGAGATCCCAGAGAGTTCCCTCACCCCTTTCGCCACATGAGGACACAGTGAGAAGATGTGGTCTATGAACTAGGAAGTGGGCCTCACTAGACACCGGAACTGCCAATGCCTTGATCTTAGACTTCCAGCCTCCAAAACTGTGAGCAATAAATTTCTATTGTTTATAAGCCACCTAGTGCTATCATAGCAGCCCAAAGAGCCTAACAGCCACCAACAGCTGACACACCTCTATCTGTCAAGGTGACATACGAACTACCATAGTTACTAGGGCACACACACAGCTGCTGGTCCCTACAGTCAATGTCACATTAATACTGAAACACATCAGTAGCACAGACATAGTCACACCTGCACACAATATATCAAGACCCTGTCACAAATTCAGGTTGACAATCAGGTTGAGACACTCCCAGCCCTTCATACACAGAGACACACAGGCTGGGGACACCCATGGTTCTACACAACAGAAGCCAACATGACAAGGCAACCACTTAGTCCAGGTGTCTGCAATTTTTTTCTATTTAGTGCCAGGAAGTAAATATTTTTGGCTTTGCAGAGCACACAGGCTCTGTTGCCACTACTTAGCTTTGCTGTCCCAGTGTAAAATCAGCCTTAGATGATAATAAATGAATAGGCATGGCTGTGTGCCAATAAAACATTTAGAAAAAAAAAGCCAGCAGCAGATTTGGTCTGTGGGCTGTAGTCTGCTAATACCTAATCTAGCGCAAACCTCAAGTAGGACAAAATGGGAAACTGAGGCCCAGAGAGGGTTGGGAATGGGTTCCAGTCACGGAGTAAGCTACAGTACCCACCTCCCTGCCCCAGAAAAGGTCCCCTCATGGGGCTGGGGGCTGAGCTCTGCAAGGCAGAATGCAAGGCGAGCAGCTCACCTTGGGCCTCATCTGGAGCTGCCTGGCTCTCCAGCTGGCAGGCCTGCAGCGCCCGGCGTAGCTGCATGCGGATGATATCAATTTTGGTCTTACTGTCCTGTAGCATCTGCTGGGCCGTCAGTAGCAGCTTCCGGTCCTGGAGGCAGAGATGGGCCATCAGGGAATGGCTGGCCAGTTGGGGCCTGACCACTAGCCCTGATGTCCACACCAGGGCAAACATGTGACAGACAGTGTTTGTGTCTGTGTGTTCACGGACGCAGACGGGCGATGTAGTCCGTGGGGCTTGAATCTTGGCTCTGCCACAGCTATGTGTCTTTCTTTGGGCAAGCCACTCAACCTCTCTGGGCCTGTCTCCTCAACGTGCAGGAATAGGATCAGTACTAAGAGAGCCGACCCCCACGGAAGATCAAAGTTGCCGATCTGTACGCAGAGCTCAGGGCTGTGCCTGGAACCAGCAGGCACTGTACTCGCGTCAGCTTCAGCACAATGTGCTTGTTGGTGGGCGGTCCCCAGAGCAGGTATAGCCCTGACTGTAGCCACAAGGGTGAGTCTCCAAGGGTGACTGGGTGGTGTGTTGATGGTCTGCTGTAAGCAATGTTCCAGATGTTTGTGTGCAGTTCACACGGTATGGTGATGACTGGGCACATAGCCCAGGACCCCGTGTGTGCACAAGTGCTAGAAATTGTTGTGAGTTTTTCCATCTACTTGTGCTACCTTTCTAAACAAGGCAAAGCTAACTTGTGGTGTTGGAAGCTTGGGTACTGACTGAAGGGCAGGAGGGAACTTTCTGGGTGATTGGAAATGTTTTGGATTTTGATGGGGGTGATATGTACACAGGTAAAAATTCATGGGGCTGTACACTTGAGTTTCCTGCATGTTATATGAGTACAAAAAATAATCTATGTGCTCTGTGTCCTAACATGTAATAGTCGTGTTTGTATGTGCACACGAGTGTGGGCACTTTCCCGACCGTGTGTGAGCAAGTGTCTCTAGCAGCAGGCCTGACTGTAATTGTCCACGTGAGCATCTCAGGGTGTTGGTACAGACCTGTGGCTACGTCCCCAGCACTGCTATGACTGGGGAGTGGGTGTGTCTATGTGACAACTTGTCTCTGGGTGTGAATTTAATGGTGTATCTGTGGGTCTAGGTGTTATGTTGGCTTGTGCTGGATGTCCTGGGTGTTACATGATGACATGTGTATTTATGTGTCTAGAGGTGGCTATGTCACATGTCTCTAAGTGTTGTTGCCGCTGCGTTTCTACACATTATAAGTGTGTGTTTCAAGTATTAATATGACTCTGTGGGTCTCCAGATATTATGACCAGGGGGCTGTCTTTGTGTGTCTCTGGATGTTAGGATGATGACAAGTATGGATCTAGGTGTTGACCTGATTGTGTGGACTTGTGTCAGAGAGATGTCACCAGCAATGAGTTGCCCTGACCATAGACACCCTCAAGTCTTGGGAGGGGGCAGCTATGTGTTGTGTGTCTGTCTCACATTATCCACATTCACCCCATTTCCCATACGCCCCCAGGAGCTGCCCATACCCCAGTCCTGACTCCCAGCCATCCATCAGCCCATCCCCCCACAACCCCTGCCCATGACCTGCTCATGGGGGTGCCTGCGTGTGCCCCCACCTTGGTGCTGCCATTGCTGTACGTCTGGATCATGTTTTCTGCCCCCTGCTTCACCTTCAGCTCAATAGCCAGCTGCTTCTCCAAGCCAGCCACGCGGCTCAGGTTGGTGGCTGAGCAGGCCGAGCCGCCCTCACTGGGGGACTTGGGGGCATCTGGAGAGGGTGGGTGGGACAAAGTCAGCAGGGCCTCACCTCCATCTGCCAGGGAGGTTTGGCCCAGCTGAGAGATCTGCTCTCTGCCCAGCCTAGATTCCGCCCCCAGGCCAGGGCGCCAAGGGTCCAACTACCCTGCCCCTCGCAGGGAACCCCTTTCAGGGCACCCCCTCAGGGCTGAAGTGGGACTAGATGAATGGGCATGAGTAAGTGTCCAGGTGTGCATGAGTCCTTGGTGTTGGTGGGACTATGGACAGAGGCCCCTAACTCCTTACACAGCTGTGTGGATTCCATGGGTGTGGTTATGTCTGTAACCCACAGGGTGGTGGCATGGCAAAGTGGGGGTGTGTCTCCCTAGGTGCTCATGTAACTATGTGAGATGCTAGGTGTTAGAAGGACTATGTGAGATTCTGGGTGCTGAAGCAACCCTATACATGAGTTTCCAATGCACTGATGACACAACTTTGTTCAGCTTTCGGGCGCTGGTACAACTGTGTCTGAGTGTCCAGGTGTGGATACAGCCATATGTTCATGTGTCTGGATGGTGGCCTGGCTCTATGCAACTCTCTGGAGAGTGGTGTGACTGTAGGGGTGACTCTAGGTATAGATGTGATCATATGAGATCCTAGCTGTTGGCTGAACTCTCCCCACTGTCTCAAGAATGTTAACATGACAGTGTGGGTCTCTAGCTGTTGATATGACTGTGTATAGAAGGGGTGGGTGTTGGTGTAAGCAGTGTTGAGTCTTCAGGCTTTGTCCCATTGTGCATATGTCTCTGGCTGTTAATGGGACAGTGTATGTCTAAAAGAGCTGGGCAGCTATGTGTGTGTGAATCTGTGGGGGTTGGTGTGACCATGTGTGAGAGTCTCTGGGTATTGTCTGTGTATTGGTGTGACTGTGTGTGTGTTTCTCTGGGTGTTAGGTGGTAGTATGGAAGTCTCTGAGTGTTGTGGTGACTCTGAGAGTCTCTGGGTATTTACATGATAGTGTCTAGAACCTCGGGTGTTATTTGAGTATTGGTGTGACTACGTGAGTCTAGATATTGGTGTGACACTGTGTAGGTCCACTGGTGTTGTCTGAGTATTGGTGTGACAAAGCATATCTTTGGGTACTGGTGTGACACTGTATAGGTCTTTTGGTGTTGCCCAAATGTTAGTGTGACTATGCATGTCTTTGGGTATTTGTGTGACACTGTAAGTCTCTGGATGTTGTCTGGGTGTTGGTGTGACCATGCACCTTTCTCTGGGTGTTGGTTTTGACGTTTGCTCTGGTTGTATTGTGAGGCTGGAGGCTGCTGTGACCAGGCGTGTCTCCCTGGGGATCAGTGTAGATGGGGTGAGCCCCTGGCAGTGGCACCCCTGAAGTCTCGCCTCCCCTAGGGAAGGCCCTGCTCACCATGGGTGGCGGCCACAGGGTCGGGCAGCACCACGTGGGCATGCAGTTCCTGTAGCTGCTGGTGGAGCAAATCCAGCCGGCGAGAGGAGCCGCGCAGCAGCAGCTCCACAGGCCCGAGGCTGCGGCCCAGGTCGGTGGTGGCCCGACGCAGGTTCTCGGCCCCCTCCTTCAGTTTCAGCTCCTTGCGGATCTCTCGCCGAAGCCGCTCCCGCTCCAGCTCCAGCTGCTGCTGCACCCCAGGAGCTGCCAGGTCCGCACCCGCCAGGCCCAGCTGCTCCAGCAGGGACCAGCTGCGGGGCTCACTCTGCAGGGGACAGAGCAGGGTCAGTTGGGCCAGGAAGATATGGGGTACAGACTACACTTGGCCATCCAGGCCTGGTCTCCTCCCAGCCTGGGGCTCCCAAGACAGGGCCTGCTCTATGTCTTCTGACCCCACAAACTGGGAGGTAAGACAAGGCCCTCTCCCTGTTCCCTCTGACTCAGGGACCTTATAGGTACAGTTGTCGCCTTTCATCTGTTTCTTACATAGTGGGATTTTGGAGGACAGGCCCCACTGCCCCACCACTGTGCCACTCCCAAACTAAGGGCATCCTCTAGGATAGGCCCTATCTCCCTTCCACTGTCCTCCCAAACTAGGGGATCCCAAGGATAGGCCTAGTCTCTCTTCCCTTGCTCCCCCAAATGACAAGGTTCTGAAAACAAACCCTCTTCTCCTTTCAGCTATCCCCCTAGACTCGCAGGGCCCATCTTCCCTCTGCTGTTCCCCAAACAAGTATCAAGAACAGGCCTCTGCTACCCCAAAAAACTATGGGGTTGGAGTCCTGAGAGCAGGCTACTTCTCCTCTTTGCTGTGCCTCAAACTGGTAGGTGCAGAAGGCAGATGTCATCTTTCCCCTGCTATACCCCTGATCTAAGAGTCCCCAGAGGCAGGCCCAATCTTTCTCCTGGTGTATCCTCAATCTAGGAGATCCCAGGGATAGGCCCCATCTTCTCTCTTCTCATCTTCTACAACCGGGACCCTAAGGAGCAGAGCCCCATCTCCTTCCTCCTCTATCTGCCTGACAGAGGAGCCCCATAGGGCCTCAAATAGTTTCATCTTCCAAACAGAAAACTCCAACCTATCTTTTCCCCTCTACCCAAAACGGAGGGTTATGAAAGGCAGGGCCTCTGGCCTGTGTCACTTGAGGTCCTCTTCTGCCCTCCACCCCCCAGGGACCCCACCTCCAACTCCTGGTCCAAAGGGGTATCGGCCTCCGCCATCCTGGGTCTCGGCTGAGGACCCCGCCCTCTTCCTGAACCTCAGCCCTGCCAGGGCCTCTCACCCGCCACTTCCTCTTTCCTGCTAGCTCCCAGCAAGCCCCGCGCCAGGCCAGCTCCAGGGCTCTGGGGCATCTTGGGGACTTTTCCCCTCAGCCTCAGTCTGAATGGACTTAAAGGCAGGCTCCCCCAAGCTCCTTGGGCTGACTCGGGGATGCATGCTCTCTCATACCTACAGGTCTGTGCACAGAACATGGGTGTACACCAGTATGCAAATGCACAGGAGTGTTTACATGCGCCAGCCCTCTGCCTGCAGATGCAGGCCGTCCCAACTTCCGGCTTCCTCTCTGGGTACCCACTGCTGTTGACCACAGCTTAGAGGCCAAAAGGGCCTGGCCAGGCCAAGGGCACCTCCCTGAGACCCACGTCATGAGAAGACAGCATTGGAGGGGTGGAGTGAAGGTACCTCCAAACCAGCAGTCTTCTAAAGTTCAAGTATGATTAGTGATAATAACAGCAGTTACTACAAGCTGTACCCAGATCAACTAATGAAGTCCACGAGGTGAGTGCTATTATCACCCATATTCAAGATGGTGAAACTTGAGGCCCAGACGGTGATATAACTTGCCCCAAGGTCCCTCAGCCAGGAAGAGGCAGGACTAGGATTTAAAACAGGAGCACCCAGAATCCTAGTGCAGGATAGGTTGTCAGGTGCTCTCCCCACACCGCGAGAACCCATTTCACAGATGAAGAAAGTCTTCCTTGGCTCCCAGCCAACCTTGAGGGCGGCTGCCCCCAGGGAAGGTTTACTTCAAGCCAAGAGCCTCGCTTCCACAATCATACCAACCTCTCACTTCAATCCTGAGCAGCTGCCACTATTATTCCTTAGGTGAGAACTGAGGCTCAGACGTGACAGAAGCAGTTCTCAAAGGTGGGGGATTTTGCCCCCTCCCCACGCTTCTGGGGGCATTTGGCAACATCCAGAAACATTTTTGGTTATCACAACTGGGGGTGGGGAGGGGGTGCTACTGGCATCTAGTGGGCTGACACCAAAGATGCTGCTCAACAACCTACAGTGCACAGGACAGTCCCCACCTCAAAGAATGATTCAGCCACAAATGTCAATAGTGCTGAGGCTGAAAAACCCTGAGTTAAAGGACACAAACTCACAGCCTGGGTTGCTGACCATGACCACCAATAAGGTTTCATAGCAGCTCTGCCTGCAAAGCGCTGGCCCACTTTACGTCTCTCCCAACCACAAACACCCTCTTAGTCCCATTCTTCTGATGGCAGAACCAAGGCTCAGAGAGGAAAAGGCACCCAGCCAAGAACACACAGTGAGGAAGTGACAGCGCTGGAATTTAAACCCAGGGTCATCTAAGACTACTAGCTCCCAACCAGACCCCACCCACTGCTCAGCCCCACCACATCCCCTACAGGCAGAGCATGGGTACAGCCAGGAGCAGGGCCAGCTCGAATGGGGGTCCAGGCAGAGAGGAGGAGTAGGAGCCCTAGGCCACACCTCAAGCAGCTAAGGCCTAAGAATATGCAGAGCAGGGAGAGAGGAAGGCCAGGCCTCCTGGGTTCTCCTCCCCGGGGTGACTCACTCCTACCCGGAGGGCAGGGGTCACCCAAGGGCCAGCAGAGTGAACCCATGAGTCAGGGGACTGGCCCAGCCTTGGAGAGTCCCTGTTCTCACACCTTTCACGGTGGAGCAGGAGACTCCAGGTCCAGAGGGCCAACCTCCCAGAATTCCCCTCTTCCAAGAGCAGCCAGGGACCTAGACCCCCATGTCCGGAGATTTCAATGCTTTGGGCGTTTCCGGAATCTGGACAGGACATCCGTTTGCCGGACACAGAACAGACAGGCACACGTTGGGACAGACAGAGGGACAGAATGGCAGGCCCAAGCAGCCACGAGAAAGGAATAACAAGAATAGGGGAGAAAGCGGGCAAGAGGTGGGAAGGAAAACCAGAGCACCGGTCCAGCCTCGTTCCAGGAATCACAGCTTCTATCCGGCCCATGTCTGATACACGCCAAGCACATGCATGCACCAGGGGACTCCTACAAAACCCTCCCAGGGCCAGAGGGAGAGACAAAAGACCCTGGCCCTCCCCAGCCCCAAGGTCTGACCTTGTGTGATCTGCAACACCAGATACGCCCAGCTCCTCGGCAAGGCTGGCAGGCCATCAGCAAGACTGGGGTGGGGGACCGGGGGACACAGGGGAGACACAGAGGGGATGGAGGGCAGGTGCAGAAGGGGACGAGAACCTGGTTACACAGCACCACAGGAAGACGGAGGGATAGTGAAGCACTAAGAGGGTACAGGACATTTCTCAGGTTTTGGTCACTGAACCAAAGAAAGTCAGAAGTCACCCTGGCCCAGCTTGTCACAGATAGAGAAAAGTGAGTCCAGGACTGTGATGTCCACAAGGTGGCACAGGGAGAACCTAGCTGGGCAGGTTGGTGCCAGTCACCTGTGCCTGTGTATGTGTGTGTGTGGGAGAGAGTGCCCCACAGTGTCACCCAGGCCCAGGTAGGATTCCAGGTATGAGAGAATTCCCAGCCTGTTGACCTAGACGCTCCTGACCTGGGATCAGGTTCCACCTGGCCATCCTGGAGGGCAGCCGTGGGGATCCCCCGTCCCCAGACCTAATGAGGTGATTGGGACACTTCCGTCAACAGGTGCCAATCTGGGTGGCGTCGGGACCCTCGTAAAGCTCAGTCCAGAGGCGGGGGCCACTAGTTCTCTGTTGTGCGGGGGAAGGGCATGGGCGGCATCCTCCCCTACCGAGGCATCGTGCCAGGCACCTGCCCCAGGTGGAAGCGGCACCTGATGGGAACCGACGCTGCGGGGGGACAAAAGGCGGGGGCGACAGGCACCGGGACGCACAGCCAGCCTCAGACACCCAAAGTCGCGCCTCAGCGGCGCCCCTCGAATTCTCTCGGAGGGGAGGAGCTTGGATGTGTGGCGGGGGGCATCCCGGACCTCCCCGCTACCTCCGTGCGTACCTCCACCTGCCGGGAAGGGGGCCCTGCTGGCTCCAAGATGCCGGCCCAAGGAGGGGGCCCCGGGCCCTGGGGAGACCCCCTGCCCTGGCCGCCTCGGTCTCGGGAGCCACGGCAATGCGCGGACGGGGGTCCCGGGCCCCGGGCAGCC
The DNA here is from genome assembly GCF_902729225.1 of Pteropus medius. NCBI lineage: Eukaryota > Metazoa > Chordata > Mammalia > Chiroptera > Pteropodidae > Pteropus > Pteropus medius. The sequence goes on from NW_024349519.1 coordinate 28,166,993, forward strand.
ACTGGGCGGCTGCGGACGCAGGTGCGCCTACCTGCACGGCGTCGCTGGCCATGTCCTCGCGCCGCCCGCCAGGGGTCCCCGAGCTGAGTTAGGGGCGGCGGGAGGAGCGCGCCTGCGCCCCACGCAGAACGTGGAGGGTGGGGAGGAGGCGGGCACGACGGGCCCCCAGCCTGGCGCGCGGCCCTCTCCGGCTTGCTCCGCTCCGGCCCCGCCTGGCAAGGCCACCGCGTCCGCGCGCCGCGCCCTCCGGCCCCAGCGGCCGCCGGGCCAGTCACGTGATCGCCGAGGTCGGCGCCCGGGGAGTGGGCGGGGCCAATGGGGCGGGGCTCCCGGCGGCCCCCGGGGCTGCGGGGTCCTGCCAGTCCTGCTTGTTCTGCGCCCCCTCTCTGCAGCCACCAGTACCTCGTTTGCTCTTCGCGCCCTTCTGTATCCGCTTTCTGCTCACGGGTTACCCATTTGAGCGTAGGAGAACCCGAAAAGAGTGAGGCTCCTAGTGGCGGAGGCCTTTGGGCCTCCCAGGACCCCTCTAGAAAGAAACAGTTCATCCCTCCTGTGTTTGCAAGCTCAGGCCTCCCAGACCCATTTGGTCTACCGGGCCCCAGTTCAAAGGCACAGGAGCTCCTCCGTTGCCTGCAGACAAACTCCGGGCAGATACAGGTTCAAATCCCAGCTCCCCATGCCTTGGGGGAGCCCCAAAGCCCTAAGAGCTCCTCATCTGTAAAACGTGATTTCCCACCCACCCCTCGGGTGTTGATAAAATGAGATCGTGAGGACCAAGTGCTGAGAACACAGTAAGCACTTAATAAGTGTTAGCTGTCGTCATTTTTGTTATTGCCGTTGTTATGAAAAGGAGTTTGAATCCCAACTCCATCACTGACTCACTGTGGGCCCTGTAGATCCTGTGGCTGCTGAGTCTCAGTTTTCTCCGCTGTAAAATGGGAACAGCTTCTTCGAGGCTGCTGTATGCAGGTGGAGCTCCATAAATGCAGACTCGTGCCCAAGCTGAGGTAAAGGGTGGAGGTCTCTGCGGAGCTTCTCCAGGAGTTTCTGCAGAGGGCAGCTTGGCTCGTGGCCCACCCCGCACTCCCTTACAAGCCGGTGATTGGGCCAAACCGAGGTCCCCGGGGCTCCAGGCGGAGAGCGCTCGCTGGCGGCGGTGTCTGCACACTGGCGCCCTCCCGGGACCTGCCAAAGAGCAGAAAGCTGCAGGTACCTTGGTTACTCGCAGCTGTGCGTGGTTTGCGTCGTCCCAGAGACCAGGGCGCGATATATTTCATTTTTTTTCTTTGGGCGACTCTTCTCGGGAGGGGGGAGGTAGCAAAGAAAAAGAAAAGAAGGAGGAGGTGAAATTATAACAAACCCGTATCCGCCCACTTCTCTTCCCTCCCGAAGTCCCCAAAGAGTCTAGTTTCTGTCTTCCCTCACCTGGACCAGTGCAGTCACCCCCTCCCAGGTCTCTCAGCTCCGCCTTGGACTTCATAGTCCGTCTTCCCCACAACAGATCAAAGGTGTCTATGAACACCTTTGTCAACTTACGTCCTTCCTCTGCCTAGATTCCTCTATGGCTCCCACCTTCTTCAGAGTAAAAGCCAAAGTCCTAACAACTGCCCACGAAGCCCTGCAGGATTTGGCTCCTCCACCTTCCCGGTCTCCTCTCTTCCCACCTCCCACTTGCTCACTCCCTCCAGTCGCATTGGCCTCCTGGCTGTTTCTCAGATATTTATCGATTGAATAAAATAACCCTTTGAGCTAGTTCTTTTGCTCTGGATTTACAGATGAGTAAATTGAGACTCAGAGAGAAGTACCTCACTCCAATTATGGAGCTAGGATGTTTAAGGCCCTTGCCATCATAAGGGAGAGGGTATTTTCCTCTAATTCTCCAGCCCACCCATTTTACAGATGGGGAGGATGTGGCACAGTAAGGCTGAGTCAGCCCAGGGACTAGGCCATCCTGCCCAGAGATTGGCCCTCTGCTGCCTGCAGATTCCAGGCTGCCTCCCCGGATGGAGCTAGGGAACCCTGCCAAATTCTCACTCCAACTTTCCGGCATTCGTTTACTCAGTGATTATTTATCGATGCCCGCTAGGGACTTTGGTGGCACTGGAAACAGAGTTGCACTCCAGGCTTGAAACTCAGAGACCAAAGACTGATCGTACAATGTCAACCAAATATGATAACTGCAGCTGCTCTGGCCCCTCTCCAATCCTCTCTGGGGCATTGGAAACCCTAAATCACATCCACCCCCCGCTGCCTCCATCTGCTGGAAAACCTGTTCCCGGCTCTCTAGAGTTTTTAGGAAAAACTTCTCATCCCTCACCTGGTCTACAAGGTGGACCTGTCAGGTCTCTGTCCATCTATACAGCCACATCCCTCTCTACACCCCTCGCCCCCAACCAGCAACACTGACCTTCTCTCTAGTCCGCAAATATTCTCACCTTATTTCCAACCTCAGGGCCTTTGCACTGGCTGTTCCCTGGTCTAGAATGCCCTTCCATTATGTCCACAAGGCTGGCCTCTTCTGATCACTTAGGTCTCTGTTTAAATGTCACCTTCTCTGAGAGACCTTCCCGAAGTACCTCTATGCCTTGTCATACTTGGCCCATGGTCCCGTTTTATTTATTTTTAATATTACTCCTTTTTGAAATTGCCAGCGTCTGGCCTATGCTCACTCAGTCTCTGTGGAATGAGCAAGTGGGCACAGTGTGAGGTGTCAGGAGAAAGGTATTCCAAGCCTGTGGAGACTTTGAGGAGGCAGCGACCCCACTCTGGAGGAGGCAGAAAGGCTGGCACTGAAGTCGAGTTGTGAAGGACAAGTTAGGAATTTGCGAAGTGAATAAAGGGAAAAAGGGTGTCTGTGGGAGGAATAGCAGGAGCAAAGGCCTAGAGGTGGGTGAGGGAGAACCCGGCATGTCCTGATTTCTCTGCCCTCATAACACCTCACTCAATCCATTCGGGCCTCACAGCCTCTTCCCTGCTCCTCAGACATGTCTAGTTCTACGTCAAGGCCTTTGCACTAGCTGTTTCTGCAATGCTTCTCATCTTCGCGTTCTCTCTCATGTCATTTCTATCTTTGCTCAAATGTCACCTTTTTAGAGAAGTCTTCCCTCACTGCATCTCCACCTAAAACAAGCCCCACCTCCACCCTGCCAAACTCTACCCCTCGAATAACTTGATTTTTATTGCTTGCAAATTTAAATAAATTTGACTCTACTATTTTCTTTCTTCAGTGTCTTGACCAGGAAGATGTCAGCTCCCTGGGGACAGGGATCATTATCTGTCTTGTTCACTACTGGGTTCCTGGCTCCTGGAACAGGGACTAGCACAAAGAAGATGCTCAATAAAAAGCCGCTGGATGAACAGACGGATGAACAAACCTGGCATCATAGGGCATGGTTAGGGTTTGTAGTGCTGATGAACCTGGAGTCAGGGACAGGCTCCAGAAATCGCAGATGGTGGAGGCGGAGCTCAAACTTCACCCTGGGGACTGTGCGAGCCACCCATGAATTCTTAGCAGTGGAGGAACTGAATGAGGATTGTTTCTCCAAAGATAAGGCTCTTTACAAACCAAGTCTCCACCAGTAAGGACTAGAGAAAGAAATGAGAGTAATTTATCTGACATTAGAAAAACTAAATGCATCAACAAGGCTAAGGTCAAAAACACCTCCTTGAGCGGGATAAAAAAAGCAAGTAGAAAAACCATCAACAAAACAAAAAGACAACTGACTGATCGGGAGAAGATATTTGCTAATGATACATCTGATAAGAGATTAATATCCAAAATATATAAAGAATTCATACGACTCAACAACAAAAAAACAAACAATCCAATTAAAAAATGGGCAGAAGACCTGAACAGTTCCTTCTCCAAAGAGAAAATACAGATGACCAATAGACATATGAAAAGATGCTGAAGTTCACTAATCATCAGAGAAATACAAATTAAAACCGCAATAAGATATCATCTGACACCTGTCAGAATGGCTATCACTAATAAATCAAAGAACAACTAGTGTTGGCGAGGATGCGGAGAAAAGGGACCCCTCATACATTGTTGGTGGGATTGCATATTGGTACAGCCGCTATGGGAAACGGTCTGGAGGTTTCTCAAAAAATTAAAAATGGATATACCTTTTAGCCAGCAATTTCACTTCTGGGTATTTATCCAAAGAAAACTCAAACAATAATTCGTAAAGATCTATGCACCCCTGTATTCGTGGCAGTACAATTTACAATAGCCAAGATATGGAAGGAACCTAAATGCCCATCAACAGGTGATTGGATAAAGAAATTATGGTTCATATATACAATGGAATATTACTCAGCCATTAAAAAGATATGAAATCCTACCATTTGCAACAACATGGATGGACCTAGAGGTTATTATGCTGAGTGAAATAAGTCAGACAGAGAAAGATAAATACCATATGATTTCACTTATATGTGGAATCTAAGGAACAAAAAGAACAAACTAATCAAGAACAGACTCACAAATATAGAGGACAATCTGATGACAGCCAGAGAGGATGGGAGTTGGAGCCTGGGAGAAAGGGGTGAAGGATTAAAGAAGGACAAATTAATAATTGATAGATGGTCACGGGGATGGGGAGCATGGCATAGAGAATGCAGTCAGCATTAATGTAATGGCTAGGTGGAGAGCCAGAGGAGAGAAAGAGCAATCAGGGGAATCGTTTCATAAATTGTATAAATGTCTAACCAATGTACTGTATACTTGAAAATAATAAAATAAAAAATTTTTAAAAATGATACAGTTTGATACTATTGATATCAATTACTAAGAAAACAGAAAGTGAAACTATGCAGTTTGTGGAAATGTATGGAGTAGCATGCTCTCAGTGCGCCTGCCATCCTGGCTGAGAGCGTCAAGCTACCTGGGTTCAAATCCTGGCAGCACCACGCACTGACAGTGAGACCCAGCACAAATTACTTCACCGCTCTGTGCCTCAGTTTATTCATCTGTAAAAGGGAAAGGTAATAGCTGTGCCTACTTCATAGGGTTGCTGGGAAGCTTAAATGAATTAATACTTGTAAAACACAGAATACAGGTGAAGTAATTATTCAGTCTCATTATTTTTATTGAGGGTGTTGTTTCTGCAATGGAGGGAGGGGAATGGAGTTGGGGAGACGAATATAGGTGATTTTAACTACAATGTGTTACGTCTTTTTAAAAATTATTAATTATTTTAATTGAGATACAATTTACATATAGTAAAGTACACAGATCTTTTGGTGTGAAATTTTATATATGTATACACCCCTGTGGCTACCACCTGGTCCACTCCCCTACTGCATAAATTTTACTTGTGTCCTTTCCCAGGCAACCTCATCTTGTAGAATCTATCACCATATATTAATTTTGCCTCTTCTTGAACTTCATACTGCATGGAATCATTTTGATTTTTTTATGTCTGGATTCTTTCAACATGTTTTGTTTTCTACTGGAATAAAATTCGCATACCATATAATTTTCTCTTTTTAAGTGTGCACTCTAATGGTTTTTAGTATATTCACAACCAATGTGATGTTTTTGAGATTCATCCATAATGTCGTGTGTATCAATAGCTTATTCCTTTTTATTTCTACTGATATTCCATAGTGTAGATGGACCAGTTTCTTTCTCCATTCACTTGTTGATGGACATTTGGGTTATTTGCACTTTGGGGCTATTATGCATAAAAAATGTTCATTGCTTATTATCTTTTTGTGGGCAAAAAGTATTTAATGTACCGTTAGATCTATAAGTAAGAGGATTGCTTAATCACGAGGTAGGTACCTGTTTAACCCAATGGGTCTCATCTGGGGTGATTTTGTTCCCTCTCCTAGGAAAGACATTAGCAATGTCTGAAGATATTTTTGGTTGTCACGACTGGGGGGTGAGGTGGGTGCTACTGGCATCTACTGAGTCGAGACCAAGGATGCTTCTCAATACCCTACAACACACTGATGGCCCCCACCACAAAGAATGATCCCGCGCGAGAAGAGCAGGAGGGCTGAAGTTGAGAAACTTGGTTAACCTTATTACAAACTGCCAAATCATTTTCCAAAGTGACTTTCCTGTTCTACATGCCCACTAGAGCCTCTCCAACCCCTGATACTGTCAATCTTTTTCTTTTTAGCCATTAAGGCAGGTGTGTTTAAAATTTTTTGTATCTTAAAATAATTCTGAACTGAATCAAGCCCATATGAAAAATGCTAATGTTTGTTAATCTTGTTAATAATGTTTGTGGGGGGAGGTTGTTTGTTTGTTTGTTTTCTGAATAGTAGAAGCTCCCCCTGGCTGCATAGATGGTGGGTGTGCCAGAGCCTTTTCCTGTTTTCCCAGCCTTCTCAACTGGACTCAGCTGGCTTCAGTGGCCTCCTCCATAACTCATTACAGATGATCTAATTACTCCAAGCTAGCCTCCTACCTGCTTTCCTGAGGCACCTCCTCTCTTCCTGGTGACTGGTTTTCTCCAGATTTTGGTCTCTGTCTCCACCTTCAGAAGATGCTGGGCAAATCTAACGGAGGGAGATGGCCTGGGCTTGAATCCCTGGCAGCTGTGGTACCTAGAGCCTAGGATAACTCTCTCTGGACCTCAGGTCACCCACCTGACAATGGATATGCTAATGCATGCACCTCTTTGGGGGTAGAGATTCAATCTGTAGGTATATTTAGCTTTCTCAGAATAAGGCCGAGCACCAGGGCAGGGCCTAGGGGGAGGCAAGTGAGGCAATTGCCTCAGGCACAAAATTTAACTGGGTGCCAGGAAACTCAAGATACACAATGTTTTAATGCAATAATTTTTTTAAAAAATCAAAACTAATGCAAAAAATCCAAATAAAGACAGGATCAGTAATCTTCATCTTTTTCTTCTGCCTCAGGCATCATCAACATGGCTTGGTGCCATGTGGCACTGTTACTGATCTTGTCTTTACGTAAAATTTTGATACTTTATCATAGATATAAAACATTTTTTTATTTTAAAATAGTACATTCAAATATTTATGTTGATGACTGAGGTTTTTTGTTTTCTTTTTCTTTTGGTGCCCCCTTAACTTTTCCATGCCCCACCCTCTTTCTGGCCCTGCTGGGCATACAACAGGTGCTCTGTAAGTGTATGGTATAATTATTATATACAATATTTACCTTATAGTATGCAAGCCTCCCTCTGGATTGACTGATTTCTCTTCATTGGACTTCTTAGCTGAAATTATACCTCTACTGACTATGGCTTTGAATTAATTTTCTAAAACATGGACCCCAAGATAGCCTACACTAAATAAAATGCTAGAACCTCTTTGGAAAACTGTGGTGGAAAGTTTTAACTGCATCATGGCTTAGGGAGACTGGAATGCTAGAGCAGACTTATCGTGTTTGACTGTGTCTGACCTGCTTACCTCCCTTCTCAGCTTTCCCCACAACCCAAATCCCCAAATCAAAACATAACTGAGAAAAGACTGACTATACCACTTGTAGGCAAGGACTGGGAGTAACTGAAACTTTCACAGGGTGTTAGTGCGAGTATGAAATAGAACTATCAGGAAAACTGTCATGAGCTATTAAAAATACATGTGTGAACTTCAGCCCATCATTCTACTCCCAGGTATTTACCCTGGAGAAGTGAATTTATGTTCACAAAAACACCTGTGTAAGCTTTATTCATAATGGCCAAACACTGGAAACAACCAAATGCCCATCAATAAGTGAATGAAAAAACTTTATTGGTTATGTTGTGATATGGCCAGACATATCACAACGTAGCAATGAAAAGAATGAAGTATTGATATATGCAGCAATGTGGACAAATCTCAAAACATTTTGTTGAGCAAAAGAAGCCAAATACAAGACAATCTATTGCATGATACCATTTATATAAAATTCAAGAACAGACAAAACTGTAGAGATAGAAATCCACATAGTGGTTGCCTGGTAGTGAGGGTGGGGGGTTGATGGTGATAAGGAGTGTGGTTGACTTGAGAGGGGCACACATAACTTTTTGGGATGATGGAACTGTTCCATATGTTCACAGGGCAATAGTCACTCAGGTGACAATGTTTCTTTTACTATAAACTTTACCTCAGTAAAGTACTATGGGAAAACATCTAGGTTTGGGCTTTTGCCCTAAACCTGCAGCGCCACTAGCACAGCATCTGACCCAGGACGTTCAGAAAACTGGAACTATTGTTATGATCATTTCTCTCACTTCCGCGCCCAGAAGGACCCCTTCCCCATTGCCGGCACAAAATGTCCTCTCCACGTTGGAGTCATTCCAAGCTTCCAGTCCTCCTCAGAACCTTTTCAGAGCAACCCCCTTAGAGAACCAGGAGGCGGCGACTGAAATTACTACAAAAGCTCTGAGATCGGTGCCCAGTGTAGCGGCCACATTTCATAAGGGTGAGACGCCACAGGTCAATCACCCCGACTTCGATTGCCAGTACAAAATATGGCGGCTCCCACCGAGGGCTAAGCCCGATCACGTGACAGCTCACAGGCCAAAGCCGGCCCAACCCACTCTGGGAGCCTACTTTTAGATTGACCAATGAGCCTAAGGCAAGGGGCTCGCCCTCTTTCCTCTCTCCACCAATAACCTTCCGACGCCTTCCACAGGATCCAATCATCCTTTCCACCTCTCTTGACTGAAAAGCCAGCGGTCCAGTGAGCACAGCCGCAGTCCGACGCAGGAGGCCGGAAGCGTTGTAGCTCGTGTCGAGGCGCGGGATCGGTAACTGGAGTCGGTCGGCTTTCCTCACGGCACGCGGAGGCGAACGGAGAACCAGGTTAGCCGCAGGTCCTGGGCGCGGGGCCGCGGTGCGGGGGCGTCGGGCCTGCGGGTGAATGAGTGAAGGGAGACGCTGGGGGAGAAGAGAGAAGAAGGAAGGAGCACGAGACAACGGGGGGGGCAGCGTGGTTGGGGTGCCGGAGCGCCCGGCAGCGGCCGTTGGGCGCTGGGGCGCATGCGCCAGGGGCGGGCCGGCCGTTGGCGCGCAGGGTGCGGGGCTGGTTTCCGGAATGGGCTGTCTTGGTGGCCCGCAGGGCGACCTCAACTTGGGGAAAGGACCGGGCCTTTCTGTCCGAAGAGACCCCGAGGCGTTTCCGGACTGTCTGGGGTGGGGTTCGGAGAGTGACGCTAGAGTCTGAGACCGCAGTGAGAGAAGCAGGAGCTTGTAGACGTGACGGGCTTCTTTTAGCCCGAGGGACTCACTCCTGCGCCCCCGCCCCCGCCCGGCTCTGTTCTTTGCTCTGCGTTTGGTGGGGATTCGTAGTTCTAGAGATTTAGGCAAAAAAAAAAAAAAAAAAAGTCCCAGTAAAGAACAGACTCTGAAGTGGTTATCGTCCTCCCTGGGATTAAAGAGTGAAAGGGTACCCGTGCGTGTCTGAGTTGTCACTTAGGGTATCAGCTTCCAAGTTCCATCTGCTCCTGGGGCCTCCGCAGTCAGTCACCCCTTCAAATCCTAACTGCCACTAAATCCTCCCTTCATCTAATTTGTTTTGAGCTTTAGATTTCGGCTAGCCACTTCCTAGAAAATTTTATAACTCAAACTCAGTATATTCCCAAATCTATCCATCAGAACAAAACGACGTCATTTGACCTCCTTATTTCCTTTAAATACATCATCTCCTCTTGGTCAGCCAGGATTGAAGCCCAGCATAGCAGACTGGCTCTCTCCTGCCCACACAGCACCCAGGGCATGGTCCCACCTTGTACAGGGTTCCAATTTCCTTTCCTCAACAATGCCCCTACCTTGATTAATCCTCTTTTCCCTTGGTGAGTGGCGACTACTACTGCTATAAGTAACTTGATCTTGGGCAAATGAAGGACAAATGCTGATTGAGTCACTGAACTCTAAAACCTAATCGGACATTCCCTAGTACGAACACCCTGGGCCTAACCAGCTCTTCAAGCTTATTTTCTGCCTCTGTGTCAACCAGCCAGTCCTACTCTTCATTCTCCCAAAATGGCCTGGTACTATGGGGACTGACCTTTTCTGACTCCTGTTTTCCCTGCTGCCTGAGAAATGACCTTTCCTGTCTTTACCAGTCCGAATCTTCAAGGCTAATATCAGATGACTTCTTTAAAGAATGAGATAAGAATACATGATCACTTTAGTCTCTAAACTCTGCCTTGAGGCCTTGATTCTAGTTCCATTTACTCAACCGTTATTGTTGGATGATTACCTGGTATATGCCAGGCCCTGTTCTAGGGTCTTGGGATGCGGAGGGATTTGTGACAATTCTGGGCAGCAGGAGCAGCAAGTGCAAAAGTTCTGAGGTGTGTTTGAGGCACAGCAGTAAGGTGGCCAGTAAGTGAGGGAAATGGGGGAGAGGAGTTCTGACTGTAGAGGGGATCGAGTGATGTAGGGCCTGATGGCATAGTGAGGACTCGAGTTTTATTCTGAGAATGGGAGCCTGTGGAGAGTTTTTAGTAGGAGTGATAGTCTCTGCCTTAGCTTATATAGGCTCCTGGCTGCTGTGGGGAGAGTGGATGGAAGGTTATGGGGAATGAAAAACAGGGAGACCAGTGAGGAGGCTGTTGGCATAATTCAGGCAAGAGATGATGGTACCCAGATGCCCATCAACTGACAATGGATTAACTGTGGTACTGTATTCTCTACAAGGGAATATTATTCGGGCATGAAAAGGAATGAAATACTGATACATGCTACAATGTGGATAAATCTTGAAAACATGCTGAGTTGAAGAAGCCAGACACAAAAGATCACATATTCTATGGTTCCGTTACATGAAACGTCCAAAATAATCACATTCAAAGAAGAGAAAGTAGACTAGTGGTTGCCAAGGGGGTTGTGGAGATAGCGTGATAGTGAAGGGTACAGGGTTTGTTTGAGGTGGTGAGACATTCTAAAAACTGACTGGTAATGATTGCAGCTACACTAAAAACCATTGAATTGTACACTTTAAATGGTGAGTCATGTAGCATGTGAATATCTCAGTAAAGCTGTTCTAACTTTAAAAAGAAAGGCGATGGCATTTTGGGAGCTGCAGCATGGTAGCAGGGTGATGAAAAGTGGCCTGATTGCCCTGGTGGGATTTGTTGGCTGATTGGACTGAAGACAGCCATTGAAAGAATGGAATTGCCTTTTCTAAGATGGGGAAGCAGGCCTGTGGGGAGAAATAGAGGGTTTTGCTCTCGGCATTTTGAGTTCAATTTCCAAAGGGAGATGTGGAAGAGGTGGCTGGTAATTGAGTCTGGAATTGAGGGCAGTCATCGCTGTTAGAGACACAAGTTTAGGAGGCCTCAGAACAGAGGTGGTGAGAGCCCTGGGGCCAGATGAAGTCATGGAAGAATGAGTGACAAGAGGGCCAGAAACTGGGCCCAGGACCCTCTCCACCCAGTTCAGGAATGGGGCTTCTTCAACTCTTCTATTCTCTAGACTGGAAGGCTGGGGTGGGGCAGGGGCGATAGAAAACAGTATTGTCAGCACCTGTAGCACCAACACATGCAGTAGGCATTCTGTATGTATTGAATTAAATAAAGCCAGGAGGTGAGCGAGCTTTGTATTAATTCCATTTACCATCTTGGCTTTATTTTTATTGGCCCTGGGCCTAATGGGAGGCCTCTTCATGAGAGCACTTAATTATTCCCTAGTGCAGACCACAGAGAGTGGGAGGAGCTGGGGCTGGAGAGTTGCGATGGGCAGACACTGCTCCCTCACAAACTGAGGTCTCCAGCATCCCAGCAGCCACAGCTCCATCTCTCAGGGGTCGTGCCCCGTGCAGACTGGGTGAGGTCCTTGGGGAGTGATGGGACAGAACTCCTTTAGGCTAGGTGGTCTGAGCTGGTTCATCAGAATCAAGACCAGAATGCTGAGAAGGAGGTGTTTTTGCAAAGACCTGGGAGCAGCGCACTCCAGTGGTGTCAGTGGGGTGTAAAAGCTTGGGGTAGGGACTCAATGAGTCTGAGCAACCAAGCAAGGTTGGGGGTGATTTGAAACAGGTGACATGGAATGGATGGACAGAAGCCAAGGAGAAGGGTTTTGAGGGCCGTAGGGGATGAAATTGGGATATCACTCTTGAGAACAAGTGAAGCATTTGTTGGTGGAGGGTGCGTGTGTGTATGTGGGTGTGGCTGACTGGACGCAGGGAGAGCTGAGGTGGCTTGGAGGAGGGTGGTGGAGATGTCATAACAGGCTGAAGCTGGGAAATGCTGCATGGATGGAGCTGATGGTACCTGCTGGAGTCAGTGTTGGGTGAGGGAAATAGGGACCACTCAACAATGTCCCATCTCAGTTTCATCAGCTGGGTGCCTTTTGGAGCCAGCACCTAAGGTCTGACTCCAGCATATTGTTCCTCTTGGACCTGTGTCAACAGCCCACAGCCGCCATGTAGCCTTCTCCCGCGGTGAGTTTTCCTGCGTGCATCTCAGTTGCTTCTCTAGGCCCTTCCTCCCTTCTCTGTTCTCAGCATCATGGCGGAACAGGATGTGGAAAATGAGCTGCTGGATTACGAGGAAGATGAAGAGCCCCAGGCTCCCGCAGAGAGCACCCCAGCACCCCCCAAGAAAGATGTCAAGGGGTCCTACGTTTCCATCCACAGCTCTGGCTTCCGGGACTTTCTGCTGAAGCCCGAACTCCTGAGGGCCATAGTGGACTGTGGCTTTGAGCATCCATCTGAGGGTACGCCTTTCTGGACCTCCTCACCATGGCCCTCTGAACACTCTCACTGTGGTCCCCTCAGTCACCTGGTGAGGGGCCCGCATGAAGGAAGCATCTGGTTTCCAATCGTTCATGTTTTCTCTCTCCTTCAGTCCAGCATGAGTGTATTCCCCAAGCCATCCTGGGCATGGATGTCCTGTGCCAAGCCAAGTCTGGGATGGGCAAGACGGCAGTCTTCGTGCTGGCCACCCTGCAGCAGATCGAGCCCGTCAACGGACAGGTGGGCGGGCGCTCTCCCTCCCAGTCCCGAGCTACCTAAGGTAGCAGGTACCACGGCTCCTTTTGTTAAAAATTCCTGTTCCTATATTCTTTAGTGGGCTTTTAAAATGAAATATAGTACTTAGTTGTAACAAAATCCCCCCGAAATGATAAACCAAGAGAAAAAACTAGAAAGTGCCCACAATTTTACCATTCAGAGACATGGCTGTTATATCACCATGTACTTTCTAAATTGTTCATTTCTGACGGGGGATTATACTGTATGTGGCTTTGTTACTGCTGTCGTTGCTGACAGGCCATAGCTGTCTTCTCATGTGAACAATGTGTTCCACTGTCTTGGGGAACAATTGAGTTGAATATCAGTGTCTGCTCTTGTCATGCTGGGGCAGCATCCTTGGGCTGCATGTGAGTGCATGAGTCCTTGATTCCTTAAGGTAGATGGTGAAGGAGGGCGGTGTAGTGGGAGGTTGTGGTGTGCTCGCAGTGCTAAGTGGTGTGTGCTGGAAGGCCAGGACAGCTGGAGAACAGAGATTCAACTCGGGGCCTGTCCAGGTCTCACTGTAGGTCCTGGTGTTGGGAGACAGGCAGGCGTCTATAGATGTGAGAGGATGTATGGAGCAAGGGGTGGGTGAAGGGTTGTGAGAAAGTGGAGGCGTTTGGACCAGGCCTTCTAGTCGCCCCAGGTATGGGGTCGAGGGTGGGCTGGGAGGATTTAGGACACTGCCTTCCGTGAGTCTCTCCTATCCACTCCACAGGTAACGGTCCTGGTCATGTGTCACACCCGGGAACTGGCCTTTCAGATCAGCAAGGAGTATGAGCGCTTCTCCAAGTACATGCCTAGTGTCAAGGTGAGGCACCTTTGGGCCAGGCCTGGTGCCCTGTCCTCTGTAGCCTGGCTGGCCTCAGCTCTGGCCCAGCCAGCATTTACCAAGCTTGGCTGCAGTGGCTGCCTTTGAGGTTTGTGGTGGTTTATGCTTCTTAAAAGCCTGATGAATTATGCATGGCCTCCAGAGGCCTGTGCTGGTCCCAGCCCTGGGCTGCTTTTCAATGGAGCTATGCCCAGGCTCTCAGGCCTCTAGAGGCCTGGGGCACTGGGGGCTGCTGGTGCCTGAGCTGGCAGGGTTGCGGGTCGGGTAGCCAGCAGCATCGGGTGGGATACGAGCTTTCAGCCCTTAGATGGGCAAAAGTGACTTCTTGTCCACCTGCATAGGTGTCTGTGTTCTTTGGGGGCCTCTCCATCAAGAAGGATGAAGAGGTGTTGAAGAAGAACTGTCCCCATGTTGTGGTGGGGACTCCGGGCCGGATTCTGGCACTCGTGCGGAATAGGAGCCTCAACCTGAGAAATGTGAAGCACTTCGTGCTGGACGAGTGTGACAAGATGCTGGAGCAGCTGGGTGAGTGTCCTCGCCAGGTCTATGGGGGCTGCTGGAGACCCACCCAGCCTCACCCTCCCCACTAGCACCCGCTCAGACTTCAGAGCGAGGTAGGCCCTGACAAGGCAGGCCAAAGGTTGCCCCAGAGTAGGGAAGTGGGCGGTTGGCACATGGGTCATTGGCACACGGGTCTCCTGTGAACAGTTTTAGGGAAAGTTCTCGTGTTGGCTGACTATGACCTGCCACTTCTGAGCCCAAGCTGAGTGGGACCTCAGCCCAAATGAGCCACCATCTAGCACATATATACGTCAGCCCTAGGCTTGCTGTGGCCTCACTGCCTGCTGGGTTAGTTCTTGGCCCCCGCCTGCCCTCAGTGAGCCCCGACAGGGCCGGTGGGAGATGGGGCTTGTATCCTGGAAGGCAGCTGCAGCTCTCACCCCAGTGGCTATCTCTGCCTCAGGCTCCCCTCCCTGAAGCGTGGCTCGAGGTGCGCTGGCACGGCTGCTCCGCTCTGGCAGCGTGTAAGTGGATTGCAGCTCCTCCTGGGCCTGCGCTCACCCCGAGTCCAGCCCCTCAGGCACCAGGCACGGGGACTCACCCCTACCCCTGCTCCTCGCTCACTGCCCTTATCGTGGTGCCAGGTTGGGAGGGGCTGGGCCTGCTCTCGGGTACGGTCGTGGGCTGGCAGGCGCTCATGCCCACCTGTTTCTTGCCCTCCCCCCCCAGACATGCGGCGGGATGTGCAGGAGATCTTCCGCCTGACACCCCACGAGAAGCAGTGCATGATGTTCAGCGCCACCCTGAGCAAGGAGATCCGGCCTGTCTGCAGAAAGTTCATGCAAGACGTGAGTAGGGCGAGGCGGTGGCCAAGACCTCAGTTCATCGGTTTTGGCCCTCCTGGGCCTGGGCCCCGAACTGGTGCCCAACACCCACACTGCCCTGACGGCACAGCAACGCTGGCAGGCCGCGGCGCCCTCCCTCCTCTGTCTCGTCAGACTGGGAGCTGAGCGTGGTCCACACCTGAGGCAGACCACAGCTTAGATCCAGCTGTTGGGAGAGATGTTTACTGGGTACAGCAGCTCCTCTGGGAAGCACCACAACATGGAGTCGCTCCTGGAAGGTTCTGGGCAGGTGAGGTGCCCAGGAGTAAGCCCTGCCAGCCCCTTGCCACTCCCCTTCCCTCAGCCCATGGAGGTATTTGTGGATGACGAGACCAAGCTCACGCTGCACGGACTGCAGCAGTACTATGTCAAGCTCAAGGACAGTGAGAAGAATCGCAAGCTCTTTGATCTCTTGGATGTGCTGGAGTTTAATCAGGTGACACTGCCATTGCCTGTCATAGGGTTCTGGGCCTTTGGGAGGTACATGGGGATTCAGGCCCCTGATTTTGCTGCCTCCCTCTGGCAGGTGGTGATCTTCGTGAAGTCAGTGCAGCGCTGCATGGCCCTGGCCCAGCTGCTTGTGGAGCAGAACTTCCCAGCCATCGCCATCCACAGGGGCATGGCCCAGGAGGAGCGGTGAGTGCATGACCCCCTGAAGGCTGAAGGCAGGCCCCTCAGAGGGAGTGCTGCCCAGGAACCTCATACCTGACGGCGCCTCTTATTCCTCCTGCACCCAGCCTGTCACGCTATCAGCAGTTCAAGGACTTCCAGCGGCGGATCCTAGTGGCCACCAATCTGTTTGGCCGAGGGATGGACATTGAGCGAGTCAACATCGTCTTCAACTATGACATGCCCGAGGACTCGGACACCTACCTCCACCGGGTGAGTGGTCCCACAGAGAGGTCACCTCCCTGATGGCCCCCTCTTTGGGTGGGGACCTGGCCCAGCTTGTCCTCAGATCCCCAGGATGTGTTTCTGTGGCCTGACCCCGGCTTCTGTCTCCCTGCAGGTGGCCCGTGCGGGTCGCTTTGGCACCAAAGGCCTGGCTATCACTTTTGTGTCTGATGAGAATGATGCCAAAATCCTCAATGATGTTCAGGACAGATTTGAAGTGAATGTGGCAGAGCTTCCTGAAGAAATTGACATCTCCACATACAGTAAGTGGCTTCGGCTGGAGGAGCAGGGCTGGCGTGGGGCGGGGCTCTCTCTCCTCTCTCAATGACTTCTTCCCCACGTGTGTCTTACAGTTGAGCAGAGCCGGTAACCACGCGCCTGACGGCCCAGCGCCACCCTGCTTCCCTTGTGCTGCTTCAGTCCTCTTTTTAGGCAGCAGTGGGCCTTTCTTTTTACTGTTTAAAAGCTGTAGATTTGTGTAAGAATAAATTTTTATTATGGAAGCCTGGCTCCCATCCACCAGTTTTTTAGTTGTCTTTCTGCATTTCACAGATGCACTGGGCCTGGCCAGGGAGCCCCTAGCCAGCCAACAAAACCACTTTCTGTATCAATGAGAGATTGAATTTTAAGTGTGAACATTGAAAGTTTATACAGATTTACAGAACGTTACATAACATCCATCACATTCAAAACAGTGAGAACCCTCTGCCCAAGGGGCAGATGGGCCTCTGTACCATGAGCCACGGGCACTGGGGCCGGGAGGGGCCCTGCCCGTCCACCCCAACCTCAGTCTTAGCTTAACTGGAAAGTTAAACCCAAGTACCCTGGCCTCTCGTTCCATAGCAAAGACATGAATGGGAGGCCAAGTGGACACAGGAGCCCTTAGTCCAGGCGTTGGGTACCAAGGCAAGGGGCCAGCTCTTGCCCACTCTGGGTCCTGGCCAGGGTACAGCAGAAGCAGGCCCATCAGGTATGACTCTCCACTCTATGTGTTCCGGGGTTTGGTGCCAGACAACAACTGTCAACTCCCCCTCTCCAAGGTGCATTTGGGGGCGGGAGGGCAGAGGGAGCAGAGCAGTAGGAGAGAATAGTCTTCAGCATGTGCAAAAGCTGTTGAGGCCACTGGAGTTGCTGGCCTGGCCAGAACCATGTGGTCACATGCCAGACTCTGACGGCCTGAGGACCTAGAGAGAGAGGAAGCTCCGTGAGGACTGAGCCTCGCCCAGGCCGCCTTCTGGTCCAGCACCCCCCACCCCGGGATTGGCTCTTACCCGAGTCTGATTGTGGCTGGAGCCCACTGTGGATGTGGTGAACTCTGAGTACTTGCTTCTGGTGACCATGCCGGCCCACTTTCGGTACTCCTCCCTCACCTGCAGGGCCCAGGATGCCAGGTCAGAGGAGGGGCAGCCCAGGGGAGAGGGAGAAGGGGAAGGGAGGTACTGGCCCGTCTGCAGCTTGGCCTGAAGCCCACCTTCTTGTTGAGCAGGCAGTGCAGCACAAAGAGGAAGAAGCCCTGTAGGCAGGTGAGGATGGTGAAGGCGTAGGCCAGCACCTGGCTCTTCGGGTCAAAGAGGAACAGGCCGAAGATCCACGTGCAGCCCAGCAGGAAGAGCTGTGACACAGCGGTGATGGTCAGCACCCTGGGGGAAGGAGGACAGCTGCAGCAGGGGGCCACCCCCCACACACCTCTTCCCAGCCAGCCCCTTCCCTCACCTCGCCTTCTTTAATTTTTTCATGTCTGGGTTGATCTCAGAGAACTTTTGCGTGAGCTTCCAGACTGTTATCACGAAGATGACAGCATTGCACTGGGCAGGGAGCAGAGAGTTTGGATTAGAGGTTGTCCTTGGAACTCAGAGAGAGCTAGTCAGTCAGGCTCAATAAAGGGCCAGGAGGCTCAGGCTTTGAGAGTGGGGTGTGCTGGTCTAGTTACCAAAATGATGAAGGTCACTGGTCCCAGGAAGCTCCAGAGGAAGCCGTGGTCGGGGTTCAGCCAGCAGCTGGGCGAGAAGGAAGGAGTGAGGAGCAGGAGGAGAGCCCGAGGGGAGCGGGTCTTGTACTCCGCGCAACTCTCACGCCATGGGGCCCGTGCCTCCCGTGGCCCCACCATCCGGCACTCACTAGAGGACGCGGCCATAGCCCTGGCTGTTGACGGCCGCCGAGATGACCACAATGAGCCCAGGTACTCCGTAGCCAATCAGGTAGAGCCAGGGCTTGCTCAGACCCTGGCCAGGGAACACGCGTACCACGAGGATGTAGAGCTCCGCGCCCTCGAGGCTCATCCAGCAGAAAGCGGCCAGGAAGCAGTAATGCAGTAGCCCAGCCACCAGGCGACAGCGTGTCCCCACCTGTGGGCGGAGAGCAGACTGGGTGACGTCAGCGGAGGGCGGGGCCACACTTAACGGGAGACAGTCCCTCTCGCTTGAGCCCTCAGGGTGGGCGGAGCCACAGCCGGA
Source organism: Pteropus medius (assembly GCF_902729225.1). Taxonomy (NCBI): domain Eukaryota; kingdom Metazoa; phylum Chordata; class Mammalia; order Chiroptera; family Pteropodidae; genus Pteropus; species Pteropus medius. Next base: position 28,185,485 of record NW_024349519.1, read on the forward strand.
GGTGGAGGTGGACGGGGCGTCAGGGTGGGGCCTGGCGGTGTTCTATCGTGTGGTGGGGGCGGGTCATAGGTTTCTAGGGCTAGTGCCCCCAACCGAGCCTCATGGGTGAGTGGGTGGAGCTAACCCTCTCCTGAACCTTGCTGGCCTAGTGCCCAGGTGAAAGTGAGGCCCTCCATCCGGCAGTGCCTCACCTGGCCGCCCTGGTTCTCGATGCCCGCAAGGAAGATGGCGGAGCCCACAAAGAGGCAGATGCAGAGGTGCAGGTGCACCGTGGTGCGCGAGCCCTGGATGGGCCGTACTAGCAGGAAGGTGAGGATGCACAGCAGCAGGCAGACCAGCGACAGCGCCAGTCCCACCTTGGTGATCAGGGCCAGCTTCAGGTCCTAGATACGGGATGGGGTGGGCGGGACTCGGTCAGCACCCTGAGGCCTTTGCCCTCGGTGTGTGTGCCCCACCTCCCAGATCCACCTGGGACCTGGACAGAAGGACTGACATCAGGCTGCACACCTCCCCCCACCTCCTCTGCTTCAACATCTGAGCAAGCCTGCTTTGTCTCTCACCCTAAATACCCCTACACACACACAGAGAGACACACACACACACACACACACACACTTATGAGTACGGGAAAGATCTCATTATGCACCCAGACTGCTTCAGAAAAGATCCCCAGTCAAGCTTCAACTGTCAGCCTTTTTCAAAACTAACAGGTCCACTTCTCTAACCTCATTCTGCCCCTCCCATGTTTGGCCACACCTATCAGCTCAGAAATTCAACTTTAGTACTTCTGGGCCTTTGGCCTGAACCACCAGCCTCCTTTGCTTTGCCTGGCCCATTCCAGTTATCCATGTGGTCCAGTTTATCTATGGATCACCTAAGACCACATACAGAAAGTTGTGCTCTCTTGAGCTTTCAGCGATATTTAACAACCAGATGGAGGTGGGTGGTCAGAAGAGTGCTGGCTGGAGCAGGGCCTGCAGTGCCAGGCCACATTGTGTAGTTGCTGGGTAGTGGGGAGGTCTGGGGGTCACAGGGAAGGGGCTAGGGGTGTGGTGTGGGGCCACCTGGGCTGCAAAAGCATACAGAAGCATTTGGTCCTCATCATGAAGAACCAGCTTCCTGTCTCACCTAAGCCAACCTCGCCGTCTATGGGCTTTTGGGCTTGGCCCCGGGGCTGCTTACCTCAATGTCGTAGTGGGCCATGAGGATGGCAAAACTGCTCAGGTGGCTGCACTGGCAGGTGGTGCTGCCATTCAGGCTGCCCAGCTTCTGGCAGCCTGTGGTGGTCCAGTACCCACCACTGTCATTGTCACCCTTCCAGAAGGCACAGATCAGCTCCTGCCGTGGCCCAGGTGTCGCTGGCTGTGGGCAGGTGGGGGTAATCAAAGAGATTAGCCTCAGGCCCACTTTTGGATTCTGAGCTTGGATTGGGTCTAAGGAAGGCTGTTTGTCAATGACAAGTATTTATTGAGCACCTACTGTGTATCCCAGGCCAAGGGATACAGCAGTAAACAGGGCAGACAGAACTCCCTGCCGTTGTGGGGCTGACATGCTCATGGGGGAGACAGACAGTAAATAATAAATTTAATAGATAAGTAAACTAGATAGTGTGTTAGAAGGTGATAAATGCTATTAAAAAAAGAAGAAACATGAGAAAGGTGGCGTGATTTATTAGAGGTCGTAATTTTAAATAAGTCAGGGAAAGCCTAAAAGAGAAGATGACATTTGAACAAAGACTAGAAACAGGTAAACAGGTACTCAGTAACAGGTACTGCGTCTTGGGAGGGAAATGTCACAGGCAGAGAGCAAAGCAAGTGCAAAGGCCCTGAGGTGCATTTAGGAAGGAGCAGAATGGTGGAGGTAGGGAAATGAAGGCTGCAGAGCAACCACTGTGCCTTTGACTATGGGGTGACCAATTGAGCTGATTCCCCCTCCCCACCCAAGTACTCACAAGGTGGGAGAAGGCGAAGGTGACAGGGGAATCTAGTTTCTCCGTCTTCGTGTTGCTCAGAAAGGCAGAGTTGATGGCAGAGAGGAACCTGAACTGGGTCCCACTGACAGTACTTTCGTGCAATTTTTCCAGCTCGCTTTTCTTCTCGAGGTCCAGCTTCAAGGAGGCCTTGGCCAACAATTTCTTCATGTTTTGACTAGAGAGCATGCCTGCCATGACGGGGCCTGGAGGACAAACATGCTGGCTACCTTCCCTTGCCTTCCCTCCTCCCTCCTAAGACATCTAAATCGGGCCTGGCCAATCCACCGTGATGCCAGGAGTCCCTCAGGATGGCTCAGTTTCCAATTGTTACATATTCAGAACCTCACCCCTAACCACATCCTAGCTCCTTCTTCCCTCTCCCACCAGTGCCCCCTCCAGCTCCCAGCTGTTACCCGAGTCCCGTTCTCCAGCTGCCTCAGACCACTTCAGCATCATCCGTGCATGTGTCTGTCCCATGGTGACATTTTCATTCCCTTCCTCCTGGATCATCAGGGTCAGCTCTGAGGAGAGAGGAGCAGTGACTGGGGGCTCAAGATATAGGGTGGGGTCCAGGGCTGGGGCAGGGCAGGGCCTCACCTGTGTCCGCAGAGGAATGGTAGGTGAAGGGGGCTGTAAGCATCGTCTTGGCCAGAGTCCTCAGGACATGTTCGAGTCCTGACAGCAGGTTGGTGGCTGTGCGGAGCTGGTCACGTAGGGTCAGGGCCTCCAGGTCCCCGGGAACTTCCAGTAGCCCGTCCACTGACTCAATGAGTTTCTGGGGGTGATGGGTGACAGCAGCTTGGTTATTTTACCACAGGGCCACCTGAAGAACCCTGATCTCACCCGCTCACTAGGGGACACTGGAGAACCCCCCAGGTTGCCTGGGGGACGGGAACAGGGGAATACAAGTAGTAGGAGTAAGTATATGCCTGTGTGCACATATTATAACAATGGCATTTAACATTCATCAGGCACTTGCTTTCTGCCAAATTCTGTTCTAAGTTTGCACTGTCCACAATGGTCGCCATGAGCCACATGTGACACTTGAAATGTGGCTCCGTGTTGAAATGGTAATATTTTAGATCTGTTGGGTTAAATGCAATCTTCATATTAATTTCACTTGTTTACTTTTTTTTTTTTTATTTTTTAATAAAACTACTAGAAAATTTAAAATGACATAAGGGGCTCATATATTTCTGCCAGGCTAAGCGCATATGCTAAAACTTACATATGATGCTTTTACTGTATGCCAGGAATTATTCTTTGAGCCTTGCTTCTCTTCATTTAAACCTTTACACACAGTGTATGAAGGAGGCACTGTTTTCAGATGAGGGGACAGAGGCCCAGAGAGTGGGAGTCACTTGCCTGAGGTCACACAGCAGGGAGTGTGCGAGGGATTCGAACCATTGTGGCCTAGCTCCAGAGTCAACATTCTTAATTGCTGCGTTCTGTTGCCATTGTGTTCCTCTTGATTGTGTGTGCGGCCCTGCTCCGGCCATTAGGGGACCCAAGAATCAATAGGGTGTATATGTACACCTGTGTTTGTGTAATGGGGGTATATATTGGTGTGTGTATATTGTGCATGCAGCCAATGTGTTTCTCTGATCAGAGGCCCCTGCTTGGGCTGTCTCCTATCACACCGAAGCATCCCCCGGCTGCCCACACACTATCCTGGGGTCCCCCCAGGTCCTGCCCTTACCCCGATGATGTCCTGAGCTGAGGCTGACTTGATGTCTCTGCCCAGAATCTGGACTCTTTCAAAGAAGCCGGAGAGACTCTGGAGAGAGGGGAGATGAGGGCATCAGAGAGCCTCACACATGGGTGGGGAGCTTGAGGAAAATGGTGAACAGGGTGGCTGCCTCCTGGTTCCCTCTGGAGCCACTCACCTGGCTCTTGATTCCAGGGGGCATGGTCCACCTGGAGAATATCTCTGTTGGGAACAGAAGAGCAGTTCATTAGGTATGAGATTGTCTGTGTGTGTTGGAGGCGGGGTCTGGGGTCAGGTCAGCTCAGTTACTTTCACATTGTGTGGTCTTTTGGCTATTCTGGAATCCAGGTTTGGGCACCCAGCCCCTGGGGCAACAGCACTTATATGAGCCCAGAGTATTGACACAGGAGGTGGTGTTGTCGCACTGATGCTCCCCAGAGCTGCACTCATCCACATCTAGGGACACAGAGAAGGGCGTCAGGCTCAGTCCCAACCTGATCAGGCCCCTCTCCTCTCCATGCCCTGTCCCTTTGCCTATATTAGTTCACTCCCCACCCGTCACCCTCCTGCTCTGCCCCCCCCCCCCCCCCCCCGCCCGCGCCTGGAGGTGATGCCACCTGGTGAGTGCACATCCCTGATTGGTAGATGCGGGTTATGGGAGGTGTGCAGAGACCTCACACATGGCAGGTGGGCCCCATGCAGATGTACAGGTTGTAAAATATTGAAATACGTTCATCCCAGTATGTAATCAGCTGCTGCCTGGTATCCCCCAGGAACCTTCCCCTTGGTAACCCAGGCTGCAGGCTCTTCTATCCACAGCACCATGGGCCTGTGGACGCTGATGAGTCCTGCAGGGTCCTCGGCTCAGCTTCCTCTTCCCCTCTGCATTCTGCACTAACCCCCTCTCTCTGGGCAAGTTGTGGCTCCTGCCCACCTACTGCTGGGCCCACCTGCCCCTGCAGGTGCCTGAAGCCCCTTTGCTGCCACCTGCTCCCCCAGAAAGGGGTCAAAGCCTGGTGATGCATGGAAGTCCGGCTCCTCCTGGGCCCCTGGAGAGGGGACAGACGGGGCCGGCTACTCTCCGAATATCATTCTCATCCCCTTTTACAGATGCATAAACTGAGCCACAGAGAGGTGATTTCTGAAAAACTGTCCTAGCTGGTGTCACACACACAGCCATCAGGTGACAAAGCCAGGATTTGGGCCCATGGCTCTCATGCCACCCTGTCTTTCTGTGCTGGTGTGGCAGGCACAGACACATCTGTCCTCTCTCAGACCTGGTCTCTACTTGCCACAAAACCTTGGCCCTGTATGCTGCAGGAATGACTCTGGTGACCCCAAACCTGATGGACAGAAAGATGGAAGATGCGAGGTCCTTCTTACCGTGACACGAGTTCTCACTCTCATTCCTGAATGTGTTTTCCCCAGAACCAAGCACATATCCTGGGTTGCACGTGCAGTAGTAGTCCCCTTCTGTGTTCTTGCAGTCTGCAAATCTTCCACAAGACACTATCGGGGGTGGTCCGCACTCATTGATGTCTGGAACACAACAGGGTGAAGAGTCACCTCCCAAAGGCATGAAGTCCCTCAGGACAGAGATCCTCATCTCCTACCTGACTCCCCAGCATGGGCCTGATGCTTTTGGGAAAGAATTAGATTCTCAGGCAACTCTGCTGGGGCTGGGCTGTAGCTGGAGCAAGCCATTCCTGAAGCCCACACAATCAGCTCAGCTCTTCTTGGCCCTCTGGCTGGCACCCCGGATACAGGGGAAGGTGCTGAAGCGGGGAGTGGGTGGGAACACTGCATCCCCCTCTCCAGTCCCGGAAGGATGAACCGAGGTACAGATTCCAGACTCCTGGAGTCCTAGCTCCTCTCTCTCCAGGAAGCCATTTTTATTTACTTATTTTCCACCTTCCTATCTTTTCCTTTCTCTTTTCTTTGTCCTGATGACAATCTGAGGACAAAGGCTGAGGCCCCCAACCACCACCCACATCCCCATGGGCACTGGGCTCTGCCCCACAATCTTCATGTGCCACTGCACCACCCCCAAGCCTCTGTACCTTCACAAATGTCTATAGGGTTGGTGATGATCTCAGTTGAAGATTTGAATCCTGGATCGCAGCGGCAGGCAGTGGCATTGATGCACTTGGAGTGCTGAGGGCACCTCTTAAAACAGTCCTTGGTGACAGCGTCTGTGGGGATGTGGTCAGAAGGTGAGAGCTGAGCCAGGGGCTGGGGAGGGAGTGCAGGGAGGGGCGGGCCCAAGCTTCCCCCTGCAACAGGCCTCTCTCCTGCCTGGGCTGAGAGGTGCAGGTGAGAGTCCAGGGCCCCTTCTGCAGGCTCCGGCTGAAGACTGAGTTACTCCAAGCAGACTTACCTACGGTGTTCTGGGAGTCCAACAGAGTCAGGAAGACACACAGTGCTGGAACAGAGAGAGGGGGGTCAGGGGAGAAAAGGAGCAGGGAAGGGTTGACAGAGGCCTGAGGGCAACGCGTCTGAGGGAAGAAGGCTGCCACCCAGGCTCAGGCTCTGTCCATTGCTCAAGGAGAGAGCCAGCAGGTGGCACCTCCTTGGCCCCTGAAGCCCACAGCCAGAGGGGTCTGCACCCATCGCTGGAACCAAGGGATAGGGAGGGGGCCCAAACCCAGCAGGGGTCTTGGCTCCTGCTGACCTGCCCGCATCAGTTCAGGAAACACATTGGAGACAGGTGGCCCTGGTTCCAATCCCAGACCTGGATCAGGTCACCTCAGTTTCCCCTTCTACAGAGTGAGGATGAAGAGGGGATCCACTGCCTAGAGCAGTGTGAGAACACAAGTTCTGTCTGGTGTGTTGGTCGAAGTGTTTACTGTCATCATCATTTCTTTATGTAAAAATGAAGAGGTTGGACCAGGTGTTCTCTCAGATCCCCCCAAATCTAAGGTGCTCTGGCCCCCACACCCTTCCTCAGGGACACAGGTAGAAGCATACCACACCCTACTCTGTCAGCCCTAATGACCAGCTTGGGACCTAGTAGTGACATTTCATCCCCAGCTGCCCCCACACAGGAAGATGCTGTGGGCTCCTGTTGGGGGTGGTGCTGAACGGGTCCCCCTTTCTCATACTGTTCCTGCTGTCAGGGGCATGCCCTGGGGGTTCTCCCCAAGTCAGCAGGGGCTCTAAGTTGGGCACCTTGTTGCTGTTCACCAGAGAGACAGATGAGACGGATGGAGAGAAAATAGATAGAGACAAAGAGAGACAGAGAAGGAGCTAGAAACATAAAGAGAGGAGGAAGAGGGAGAAAGGAAACAGGTGGAGAGAAAATCAAGACATGAGAGAGAGACAGACACAAGGAGGCAGAGAGAGAGAAACAGAGGCAGGAGTTAATACAGCGATAGAGAAAGAAAAATAGGGAACTCCTAGAAATGGAGAGACAGATGACAGAGATCGGACAGAGAGACACACAGACAGAGAGATCGAGAATAAGATAAACAATTAGAAACAGAGAAGGGAAAGGGAGGGTGCCTGAGCAGTAGGTGGAAGTGTGGGGAGGGCTTGGGGAGCTGCCAGTGCCTGCCTATCTGGAAATGTTGGAGAGGCAGCCCAGACCCCGATAATCCAGGGAGAACTGTGGAGGGGCTGCAGGCGGCGGGATCAGGGCCTGGAGGGAGGGCAGCTATGAGTCACTTCCTGGGCCAAGGGAAGGGATGACTCATGGCTCGGTGGCCCATGGAAGGACTCCCAGGGGAATTCTGGGGTCCATCATTGTAAACACAGCTTGAGGAGCTTGGGGGGGTGCAGACTGGAGGGTCCTCTGAGCACTGAGCCCCAGCGTCCAAATTTGTTACCCCTCAGGGAGGTGGAGGGCAGATGCCCCCTCACAGAGGCCTTCCTAGCTGGGGTAAACTGAGGCCAGAATGCCCTTCCCCTTCTTTGAGTGAAGATTCCCCCTTCCCCTACTCTGGCCGAACAAGTTCCTCTTTGCAGGACAGACCACAAAATGACCTTCCCTGGGAGGGCAGGACCCAGGACGATTTGTCCCCAGCTCCCAAATCCCCCAGTAGCAACTTTCATGCTCACAACTGCCCTAGGAGGCAGAGGCTCTGTTTATGTTCACTCTACAGTTGGACAAGCTGAGACTTAGAGCCCAGAAAAGGCTCAGGGAGAATCTGGTAAACATAGGGGGCTGGGGAAGGTGAAATTGAAGGGTCAAGGTCTCCAGACCCTGCAGGGAGGGGCTCCTTTGTGCCTTGACCCCTCTGCCCAGGCTGGGCTGGGCTCTTCTCCCCCATCACGGAAGCTGCTGGGCCAGACCTTCCGCATCTGGGCCTTGGAAGTGACCCAAACGGGAGCAGGGAGAGGAGCTGCTGGTCATCGCTCCCCGTTCCATCTGGTCTGCATTCCCTTAGCCCAGCCCTGAGCTGTAGGATTCCGCTTAGGGGCTCTGGGGTGGGGGTGGGGCAGTCATTACCTTCTTGCTCCTCCTGCTAAGGAGCCCCCAGCCCAACCCCCAGACCCACCAGTGAGATAATAATAACAATAATACTAATAAATACTGTTTACTTGATTCTTACTGTGAACCAAGGCTCACTCAACCCTTAACACAACCCTATAAAGTGGAGAGTGGTCCTGCACCATTTTACAGGTGTGAAAAGTGAGGATCAGGGGCTCTGTGACTTGGCTCCGGTGACACACCGCCCCCCATCGGGTATGCTCCACATAGACTTGACAAATTTACTAAAAATCATCTAACTGTATGCATGCAACAGGCGAATTATATGCTATGTAAGTTACACCTCCCTAAAGCTACAAAAAAAGCTCATGTGTATCATCCTAAGCCAGCATGTGGAACCCCATCCCTGTGGCCCAGGGAAGCTCCGATTGGCACCCCAAATGTCATCTCTTCAACTCTCTTTGTTGCCTGGTTGCCCAGGCAACGAGCGGCACCTAACCGTTAGAGCCACCCTGGGTGGGGCGGGAAAGGAGACTTGAGGAAGTTACAGCAAAACTCAAGTTCAAACCCACAGCTGGCAAATCCCTTCAACACACAGCTGAGTCCCAGTTGGGTCTGGGGGAGCAAGAGTGGGGGTCTCTGGAGCTGCCCCTGTCACTGAGACAGTGGGAAATATGTTGGGGCCACCCCGTAGTGGAGGGGTCCCCGCTCCTATCTCCCCAGCACCTCCCATGCCATCTGTTAAGAGTGACTTCCTACGGGGGGGTCACAGCACTCACTTTTTGCACCCTTTCCTTCTCCCTGCCTCTATTTCTCCTTTTAGGGAGCAGCCTCCAAAGTGGATCCAGACGGAGCTTGGAGATTCCTCTGGGAAGGTGGGGTCAGGCTCTTAGAGCACCTGGGGGTTCCTGCCAGAGTGTGGGGGTGCCCGGGCGCTGCTAGCCCCTCTCCCGGTGTGCCCGCGGCGCCTGCCTGACATGCAGCTTCCTCTGGGCTGCCAGCTGCCGGCTGCCGTGGGCCCCAGAGCTGGCAGCTGAGCCTACCATTTCTCCATGGAGAAGGGGGGCCACTGTTCCCAAGGGGTGTTGCCAGGGGCTCCCTCGACCCTCCCAGACTCTCACCTTGTAGGATGAAAAAGGCACTGCGGCGGGGGCCTCCCATGGTCTGAGCTCCTGGCAGGGAAAGCAGAGTTTGGGGCAGAGCTGTTCCGTATCCCCAGGCTGGGCAGCTTTGCGGAGTCACATGGCCTCCGGGCCTTTATAAAGTGAAGGGGGCGGGAAGCCACTGGCCCAGGTCCCTCCCCAGAACTGGTGTGACTGCTGGAAAAGAACAGGAAAGTGCAGTAAAAACACAGACCTAGAGCTGCTGCATGTACACACACACCCACACACACTCCATTGGCCACACTCCACCCCCCCACACACTAACACACACACGCTGAAGTGCAACATGCTCTCGGGTCTGCCCACAGTTCCACCATTTAAGCGTCTGACAAAATTTCTGACCTCTGTGTGCTCACAGGCTGTATCCCAGGGGAAAATGGGGTCAGTGAGGGAAGGGGGCGTGTCTTGCCCAAGGGGTTGGGAAGGGGCCACGTCAGAAAGAGCTCAGGGCCTGCATGTTGGGGACCCCCCTGGGCTCACTGCTTTGGCCTGCACCAGTCTCCAGGGCCAGCCCCTGAGCTAAGAGTACCTTTCACCTGTTTGTCAAATGAGGAAACTAAGGCACAGAGAGTCTTGAGTCCAAATAGGAGCTTGAAGAGCATGAAGGGGCCCTTCATGGATGGCAGGCAGGCGCCAGGAAGAGAAACTTCAGGCCACCAAGGGGCCGCCATGCTGGAGCCGGCCTTTCCAGGCCAGCATTTCCCCTGGTAGGAAACTTACATTTCGGGTGCTCTTGGGCACTGCATCAGTCAACAGAGAATCACATGATAGGAGAGTTGTTTTCTTTTCGAATGTCGTATGACTGGCTTGTCTCTGGCGCCATCTTTTAATTTTTTAAATACGCTATTATTTATAAAGCGCTTAATCTGAGACAGGCCTGACTCTAGGTGCTTTGTCTATTTCAACTCATCGACTCCATAAAACACCTATGAGGCAGGTGCAGTTCTGACCTATTTACAGAGGCGGGCAGCCAGGGCACAGCTACCAGGCGGCCCAGCAGAGATCCACAGGCGGCAGGCCTTGTCCCTGGGTTTCCGTGAAGAACCTCAGTCCACGAGAAAGTCTCTACTGGGTGCTAATGTGTCTTTAACACCTTGGTAGACTTGAGACTTATCTAGCTAATATCTACATTTTATATTTCTTGTGTTATTATTCATTTTTAAGTTTATGGACTCTTCAGGGCAACGAGAAGAGTTTTCCAAGTGGGACATCAATATGCAGTTTCCTCTTTAAATGAATGAATTCAAGGATGCAAAAGTGTAGAAAATTAAAGAAAATATTAAGTCCATCGCAGTTCAAAAGGGGAGGATTCTGCTCATGGAAAAATAAGGTCACCAAGGGCAAAAGGCAGAGATGCATTATCCCAGGGCCGGTGGCACATCCCCACCTCCAGAATTAACACCTTCCTGCCCACTACCATCTTTTTTGACCTGGACAGGGCATGGGAAAGGGTCCCACCATAGTGCCCAAGGGGGCTAGAGGAGGGAAGTGGACACTGGAAGAAGCTGAAAGAGGATGGGGTCCAGACCAGGTCCAGAGTGCACTTTGACTTTTTCCCCGCAAAAGCTAGAAACCCTAAAGCTGGACTTTCTGCCCTATAGGCCACAGGTCTGACAGCTGGTACCTGGAGAAGCTGGGGGAGGTAGGAGGCTTGGTCCCAGGGTGTTGTCCCCATACCCTGCCAGAGTCATCATCCATCGTTTTGCCTTCTCTCCTGGGATGCGCTTTTGCCTTCTCCTCCCCTGGGATGTGCTCTGGGCCCTTGGAGCAAATCTAACCTGCTGGGACTCAGTTTTCCTGTCTGGTGAATGGAATTTAAATGCCGGCCCACTGGCGTTACCAAGTAAGGTAAGGAAGGACTGAGGTAACATAGGAGAAAAGGCTCTGAGATGTTTGCTGCGAGCTTGAGAGAGTTGCCAAGAGGAACATCCCCACCACCACCACCACAATCTGGCATGTTGACAAGTCCCATGGCCACAACTTCAGCTAGATCCAGAATCCTCTCACTTCTCCTCTTCGTCCCCCACCCTGGTTTAGCCCCATTATGTCCCGCTTTGGCGCCCCGGCTCCTGTCCCCCTCACGGTGGCCCAAGAGTGCCTGGGACGTCCTGAGTCAGGGCACATCCCTCCTCTGTTCAAGAACCCTCCATGGCGCCCCGCTCACTCAAGTCCTCCGGAGGCTCCGAAGACCCTGCGAGCTCTGCCCTGTCGCCTCCCTGCCCTCGCCTCCTCCCTCTCTCCCCTCGGTCACTTGGCAACCGTTTTCCAGGCATGTTTGACCTCAGGGTCTGACCTTCCCAAGGGCTGTGTCTCTGCCTGGAGCACTCTGGCCCCAGATAACATCCTTGTTCCTTCCCTCCGGTCCTTCGTGTTTTTGCTCAAACACTCCCTGACCTACCTCCTGCCATCCTCTCCCACCCTCAGCAACCCCAGCTGATTCCCACTTTCCGCATTCTCTGTAGCCCCTCACCAGCCCCTCATAATGGAACTCACCTGCTTCCCTACCCCACAGACTGTCAGCCCAGAGGGTAGGATTTTGATCCCTTTGTGTCTCTGCACCCCCACAGGGCTCCACAGTTAGTGACCCCATCCTTGCCGCTGAAGAAAACCCCCTTTGACTTCCTGATCTGGCCCCTGCTAGAGTGTCAACATCATGCCTCCTTCTTCCTTGAAGTTCTCTGAACTTCCAGCCCCTACTGACCTATTTGGCAGCCCCTGGACAACCTCCTGGCCTCTGCTCCACAGTGGTGTGAGTCGGAGACAGGGGACCCCATTTGTCAGATGGGAAACAGGTACCTGGGGGTTTGGGCCACTGGCTCCAGATTTTCCAGCTAGAAAGGGGCTGAGCTGGAATTATTCAATCAAGAATAATAAGAGCATTATATATTATATTATGTTATAATTTTCATTATTATAGTCGCAACAGGAACAGATCATCATGGTGGTGATAGTGGTCACCCAGTGCCCACCATCTGCCTGGCCCTCTTCTAAGCACTTCACAGGGATTGAACTCACTTATCTTCCCAGGTGCCCTAGGAGGCAGGTGCTATGCTTTGCATTAGACAGACGGGGAAACTGAGGCACAGTCACAGAGCGCCCCCATCTCATATCAGAGGTCCAAGGCAAACCCCGTCTCTGCTACTTTTGGACCATGTGGTCTCAGGCGGTGAAGCGACCTCTCCGGGCCTCAGTTTCTCCATCTGTGAAATGGTTGGCAACTCGCGAGCACAGGTGAGGGTCACATGGGAATGAAGGACTCACAGGGCAGTAGCTCAGAGTGGACGTGCAGTCAGCATCAACAGTGGTTGAGTGCCATGCCCTCTGCCATGGAGGAGACAACGGGACCCCATTGATTTGCCCCCCTTCTTTTGTCACGAGCCAGGCCATGCCCAGCATCTTTGCAAGCCCCAGCTGAGGCGGGGGTCAGCTGGGGTCTCCAGAAGGAGGGGGGCATAACAGGAAGCCCCCTGCCTGGGAGACAATGGCAGAGGAAGGGGCCGGGCCAGCCCCCACACGGATGAGCTTAGCTGCCGGCTCCAGGAGGGCGGCAGAGCTATTGTGATGCCAGACAGCTGTCCCCAAGCCAGGAAGCCCCAGCAAGAGAGGGGAGAGGGTGGGAGGCTGATGGCCAGCCCTGACCCCAGACTCAGGAGCAAGCCAGACAATGGACCTTTTGTCTCCTCCTACAGGCTGGACACCTGGGTTCTCCCCAGGCCAGGCTCTCCGAGTCCACCTAACCAGGTGTTCCTGGTCAGACCCCACCCAGCCCCAGCTGGCAGCCTCCTAACCCCTGCCTCCCACCCAGCCTGGCCCAGAGAGTTGGGTGGGAAGCAGTGCTGAGCTGGGCCATATTTATAGTTCCCTGGCATTGCTGAGTGAACTCCTAAATATAGAAGCCAAGCTATTTGAGGCTTTGTCCTGGGGCAGTCAGGGTGGGAGTGCACCTCACGTGTGCCTCCCTGGCCTAGGTCCCCCAGACTTGCCTGGGCCTCTCAGTTTCCTGGGCCTAAAGCTGGGGAGAGATCTCAGGGCGGGGGCAGTATGTTTGTTTTAATAGGGGCGTACAGATAGAGACATGGTGGGGGAACCCAAAGTGATGCCAGGAGAAGCAAGAGTCTGTGCTGCCTCATGGGGCCACGTTCTGGGGGACGTAGGAGGAGGCTGTATTTGTAGCCTGTGTCCCAGCACCCAGTTCTTCTGCCTCCTTCTCCCGCAAACCGACTGTGGTAGGAAAAGGGGGTTGAGCTGTCACTCTAAGTGTTCTCTGCTTCTAGGAAATGAAATTTTACAGGAAGTGACAGGGGCAGCCCCAAACTCCAAACAAACCCCAGATCATAGCAACCCACTTCTCCTTCCCCATCAGCACTGAGCCCACTGGGTGCTGGAGGAGAGTGTGATGTGACGGGGTGGGGTGGGGTTATAAATAGCTGGTTTATAAGCCACTGCTGAGGAAGCCAGGTGGCCCCCAAGCAGAACAGAGAGGGTTCCTCATGGGGCAGCTGGACTTCAAAAGTATCCCCTGCTTCGTTCAACCCCTCTCAGCCATCACCAAGATTTAGGAAAGTTAGGGTGAACTGAGGAGTGAGTTGTTTAAATGATCTTCGAGGCAGTCCAGGAACATGACGGCCGTTAAGACTTTAATTGAACCTTAATGCTTTCTCAGCCACTGGATAAAGTGGATTGGAATATCACACAGCTGTGAAAAAGAGCCCCCAGCAATTGATGAGACAGCTGGATCTTAGCAACACATGTGTTTCCAGATTTTAAAAATCGAGTGAAGTGCAAACATCTTAATTAGCTTGATGGATTTCATAGTAGAATCTCCCCCCTGCCCGCCCCAGCTTTATTGAGGTGCAATTGACAAATAAAATTGTAATATATTTAAAGGGGGGGTAATTGTAATATATTTAAATCACCTGATGATTTCATCGTAGTAGAATCTTGAGCAAAAAACGAAGCCCCAAGAACCCCACATGAAAGCTACCTTTGTCATAAAGTTCAGGCATGGAGAAAACAAAACAGGATAAGGTTTCAGCATACAAACGTGTAAGAAAACAAACAGAAAAAATGAAGGCGAGAATATGAAGCAGAATTCGGGGTGGCGGAGAGAGAAAGCAGGGTCACATCTCAGTCTTTGGTGGGGGGCTGGCTCATGTGAGGGTCCCTTTCAGGATTTTAAAAATTAATGATTAAAATTAAAGCTGGTCATGAGTAGACCGATGGTCACAAGAATTATATTTACTTGATTCTGTGAATCTGGGGACATGTAAAGTTTTTCCGAAACTTTTAAAATGTTTCAAGTCTCTAATGAGAAGTGGTTAGAGGAAGCACAAGAAAGAGAGGTGGAAAGAAGTATGCAGGCTGGGGTTGGCGAGGGGGGAGGGACCGTTGAGAAAGAAGAGCATCTGGGGGTGGCTGTGGGTGTAGGGTGTAGGGGAACTGGCAGCAGCCACCAGGAAGCTGTACAGTACCAAGCTGAGAACACTCAGTGCCATTTCTGCTTCTTTCGCGAAGCTCTCAGCCTCTTCCTCATTCCGCAAGGGCTCCAAGGAGTGGTGGGCTGGGGCCGACACAGCCCAGCGAGGATGGGCTCTGGCTTCCCAGAGACCCAGCAAGGAGGTTCCGGAATGTGGGGCAAGGCAGGGAAAGAAAGGGGTCTAGGCTGAGTGGCCCGGTCAACCTTGCCCTGTGACTCAGTTTCTCCAGATGCCCCCAGCCCCGCCACTGTTTTCTGGGGTTGTGGGCAGTGGTGCTGATGGTTATGACCAGTCTCAGAGGAAGTGTGATGCATTCCAAGAGCCAGAGGCTTCAGTGCGAATAAGCGCCCCCCTCCTTCCGGCCCTTCACCAGCTGTGGCACTTCCTCAAAGAGCTGAACACAGAGTTCCCCTCTGACCTAGCGATTCTGCTCAGGTAGATACCTGAGAGAACCGAAAGCAGGGGCTCTGACAAGACCTTGTACGCATGTTCACAGCAGCGTGCTTTGCAGTTGCCAAAGGTGGAAACAAACCGAGCGTCCGGCGGCAGATAGATGGACGGACAAGATGTGGCGCATCCGTACAATAAAACAGTGTTCAGCCACCGAAAAGAGAGGAGGTCCGAGAGTGGTGGCGGTCGCCCAACAGTGTGAATGTGATGAATGCCACCGGGTTGTTCACTTTTAGATGGTCACTTTAAAAATAAATAAATGGTCACTTTCAATGTCATTGTGACTCTCGCTCCAATTTTAAAAAACCCTGAGTGGATAATGGCAGTGTTCCCCAGCCCCAGCCTGGGCATCTCTGCTGTCACAACCTCTCCATTGTGGCTCACAGGTTGCCACTCAGTTCATCTTTCCACTGTCTGAGATGAAGTAGGCTTTACCCTCCTTCCTTTTACAGATCTGACTGTCACTCATTCACTCAACAAACACTGCATGCCAGGAGCTGTTCTGGGCACCGGGGGTGTAGGTACGAACAAGCCAGAGCAAAACCTCTGCCCCATGGGGCTGACATTTCCGCGTGGGAGGTCACGAACATGATACACGAGGACACAGAGGAGAGCGGCAGGGCTGGGAACATTGAGCAGGTTGACGGAGGAGGGAGAGCTTGCCCAACTAAAGCGGGTGGTCAGGGAAGGTCTCACTGAGAAGGTGACAGTACAGGAAATACCTGAAGAGAGTGATGAGAGACGAGCCATGAAGATGTCTGTGGCAGAGTGTTCCAGGCAGCGGGAAAAGCCTGTGCAAAGGCCCTAAGGCTGGAGAATGCCTGGTGTGGAAGAGCAAGGACGGCTGTGTGGCTGAAGCCGAGCAAGCGAGGGGGAGACAAGTGGGAGAGAAGGCTGGCGAGGTGATGGGGTGACATCGTGTGCAGAGAGCAATGAGGTCAGAGGTGATAGTCAAAATGTTTAACACCCAGCCAGGAGCGGAGGCTGACCAGCTAGAACAGCATCATCGCCCTCGGGTGATTGTCTCCTTCCCCCTCATCTCCGAGGGTCTCCTCTGAGTGCCTGGGGGACTGCGACCCTCCACGGCAGCTCCCACCACTCCAGGGGCAGCACATACCTCCCCACACTAGACCTGAGCCAGAAAGGACACGTGTCACTTTACAGGTGGGGAAACTGAGGCTAGAGTGGAGCCGATCACTCAGGGTCATGTAAATACAGGCAGAGCTGGGGACCCTCACGCTCTCTACTACACCGGGGTGGGGACGTGGACTCTGGTGACTTCCTGTGTCCAACGCCCATCATCGCTTACCTGGAACAGCACAATCACCACCCTGTCCTCCCATCCCCCACCCCCGCATCCACCATCACCCCCCACAGCAGCCATAGGGCACATGTGAGCACCCGAGTCAGGGAATATCCCTCCTCTGCTCAAGAACTCTCCATGGCTCCCACCCCACTCAGAGCAAAAGTCCAAGTCCTCCTGCAAGGCCCTGAACCCTCTGCCCTGTGCCCGCCCTGCCCTTACCACCTCCTGCTCTCCTTCTCGTACCCTCTGCTCCTTAAACACGTCAGGCACGTTCCCGCCTCAGGGCCTTCGCACGGGCCGTCCCTCTGCCCGCGCCAGCCTTCCTTCCCCAGCGTTCCACACATTGCCTCACCCAGGGCCTTTAGGTCTTTGCTCAAATGTCACCTCACTGAGACCTCCTCTGACCCACTCCTTAAAACTGCAACCCTCTCCAGTCCCCTGTAACCTGCTGTAACCAAAGCAGTGATCTTCAGGTCACTTGGTTCTACCATTCACTGTCCTCCTCCCTCTAGTGCACTTGCCGTGATCATGGCTATGTTCCCGCACCTTCCCTGGCACCTGGTACACAGTTAGCGCTCAGTCACGGCCACGTAAACGAATGTCAACGTCTGAGCGATTGCAGCTATGTCTTTGACACCTTTAAATATGTCGGTGATTTCTTTCCATTTTCTTTTATTTATTCTCCCTTTCATCTTTCTTCTTAACAAAAAGAAGAGTCTCTGATCCACTGCTGGATTGGAGGGTTAGGCTGAGGCTCTCAGGGCCCTGGGAGCGAGCGGCTCCCTATATTTTGCTCCTGGGTGCCTCACTCTCCTTCCCCTGGTCCCAGTTCCAAGCCTTCAGCAGGCAGCTGCATTAACCAAATTTACTATCACCCCCACCACCCCCGCCAATGTCATTCTTAATTTTTTTTTTTTTTGGCGGCTTTCCACTTATGGAAATGGCCCTGGCTTCCTTTTGTGGCAGTGGAATAAGTTTCCTTTCAAAATAAATTCATTCAAGAATTTTAAAAAAGGAAAAGCAAGTTGATTGAAAGAACAATCTGTGGTCCGCGGAGAGAGGAATGAATGATGTTTGTGAACTGCCAATCAACTCCACGTTACAGGAGGAGAGGGACGGGGTGGCGTATCTGGGTTCTGTGTACAGTTGTGACACTGCGTTGGTCAAGTGTCCTGTATGTGATACCACCAGGAGCTGGGAAGGGAAGAGGGCAAACAAACGGCATCGTTCGGGACCTCTTTTGAGATCATTTACTGTTGACACCCCCATATCTGGGAGCATTAGTGTCACTGGGGTTTTCAGTGGCCCCTAATGCAGGTCTTGGTGCTGAGTGACAAAGTTCAGTGTCAGGGATCCCCCAGCCTGCCTGGTACCCATGAGGTCAGGTGGCCTTGGCACTGTGACCTAAGCTTTCCTTGAAATGGAGTCATTAAAACCCCAAGACAAATGGCCAATAAGCACATGAAAAGATGCTCAACATCACTAAGTCAGGGAAATGCACATCCAGACCACAAGGAGCTAACACCTCACTTCGATTAGGATGACTACTACAAACAAACAAAAGATAACAAGGGCTGATGAGGATGTGGGGAAACTGGAACCTTCACGCACTGTTGGTGGGAATGTAAAAGGGTGCAGCCACTGTGGAAACTGTATGGAAGTTCCTTAAAAATTAAATACAGAATTAGCACGTGATCTAGCAGTTCTGCTTCTGGGTAGATTCCCAAAATAATCGAAAGCAGCATCTCAAAGAAATACTTGTACACCCATGTTCACAGCAGCATTACTCGCAAAAGCTAAAAAGTGGAAGCCACCCAAGTTTCCATCGATAGATGAATGGATAAACAAAATGTGGTGTGTATACATACAATGGAATATTATTCCGCCTTTAAAAGGAAGGAAATTCTGATACATATTATAACATGGACAAACCTTGATGACATTACGCTCAGTGAAAGAAACCAGTCACAGAAAGACAAATACTTCATGATTCCACTTATATGACATATCTAAAGTAGTCTAAGTCATAGAAACAGAAAGTAAAATGGTGGTTGCCAGGGGTGGGAGGAGGGGGAATGGGGAGTTAGCATTTAGTAGGTGTAGAGTTTCAGTTTTGAAAGATGAAAAAGTTTTGGAGGTTAGTTGCACAACAATGTACATTTAAAAACGGTTAAGATGGTAAGTTCTGTTACGTGTTTTTTACTACTTAAATTTTTTTTTTAAAGGAAGGAAATTCTGACACATGCTTCAACGTGAATGATCCTTGAGGACATTATGCTGAGTGAAATAAGCTAGTCACAAAAGGACAAATACTGTATGACTCCACTTATATGAGGTCTCTGGGAGTCAAACTCCTAGAGACAAGAAGTAGAATGGTGGGTGCTGGGTGCCGGAGGTGAGGGATGGCGAGTTAGTGTTTAATGGGTACAGAGTTTCAGTTTGTGAAGATGAGAAAGTTCTGGAGATGGATGGTGGTGACGGCTGCATAACAATGTGAATGTACTTAAAGCCACTGAACCGTCCACTTAAAAATGATTAAGATGGTAAATTTCATGTTATGTGTATTTTACCACATTAAAGAATACAAGGCAGATGTTAAGACAAATGTTTCTTCCTTGCCCAGACAGTAGTAGTCAGATAAGAAGGGAAATCTCTGATGTTTGAAACCCCTGAGATTTGGGGTTTGCTTGTTACCACAGTAGAATTGAGCCCTCCCTGACTCAGATGTGGCCGGTGACACCCGAGTGCTCTCCTGTGGGTGCTGATGTCCTCTGACTGTGAACCCAGGGCTGGAACTAGGGTGAGAACTAAGGCACTCGCCTCAGGAGCAAGACTTAAAGGGGGTGCCAAATAAGTCAATAGTCAGGATGACTATTTGTCCTTTTCACTCAGCATCATATTCTCAAGGGTTATCCACGTTGTAGCATATATCGGAATTTCCTTCCTTTTTAAAAAAATATTCAAATGCAACGTTTTAAAAAATCAAAATTAACGCAAAATACTCATGACGAATGAAATAGAAAAATTTTAAACGAAGATGGAATCTGTCACAGAGATGCGCCGAAACATTTTGGGACTGAGACAAAGGGACAAATCAATCTTTGTGCCTCATTCGTCTCACTCTAGTCGTGAATCCCTGTAATGCTCTGCCTGGGGGCTTTTTATGGCCCATATGGCCAAAGGTCAAAATTCATATGACGTTAACATCCCTGAGAAAAACTCTACATCGCTTTTGGTGGATCAATACCCCAGGTCCCTCACTCCCTCAAGTTTGTGTCCTACACACTCTCTGAGAGGTCCCCAGAGGGACTGAGTCCAAGGTGCCCAGTACAGATATGTGCTTATTCACACTCTTAGTATTTGCTGTCTATGTCTCCTTATCTCACTTTCCTTCTTTACTCATGCTTTCTAAGATGACGATCTAGTGAAATAGCTTCACTTAATCCTTGTCTCAGGCTCTGCAGTTGGAGGAAGCCAGCTCAAGGCAGATGTCTATTACAATTTTATGCCAACATGGCAAACACTATAATTCTTGGTTTCTCTCTTAACCTCTGGCCAAACCTGCTGCATTAGTGATTTATTGCTGTGCAACAAATTTTTCCAAATGTAAGGGCTTAAAACAACAGCAAACAATTATGATCTCACAGTTTCTCTGGGCCAGGAATTGAGTGTGGCTTCCCTGGTTTCTCTACCTCACGATCTCTTATGGGCTGCCATCCAGGTGTAGGCTGGGGCTGCAGTGTCAGCTAAAGGCTTGATAAGGGAAAGGTCCACTTTCAAGCTCACTTCGGTGTTGTTGGCAGGATTCGGTTCCTCTCTGGCTGTTGAGGCAGTGGCTCTCAGCTCCTTACCACGTGGGCCTCTCCCCAGGCCAACTCACAACCTGGCAGCTGGCTTCATCAGAGCTAGCAAGAGAGAGAGACAGTGGGAGTGAGATGGAAATCTCAATCTTTCGTAACCTAATCTTGAAGGTGACATCCCGTCACCTTGGTCTTATTCTGTTGTTAGAAAAGGGTCGAAAGGCCCTGCCCATACTCAAAGGGAGGGGATTCCACAGGGAGCAGATATCAGGAAGCAGGGAGCATGGGGTTATCTTGGAGTCTGTCCACTGATTTTCCCCTTCTTAGTATATAGTTCCACCACCAGCTCAGTTGTTCAGGCCCCAAGTTGGGGTGTCCTCCTGGACTCCTCTCTTCCTGTCATCCTGTCCACAAGGCATTCTAACCTGGCTCCAGATGGTCCTGCTGATCTCGCCTCCTTCCTTCATCCTATGCTGTTCTTCACTTTCTGGTGGCATGGCCCTGGGTGAGCAACACCACCTGTCTGCTTTAGTCTCCCCACCTGTAAAACCGGAACATGAACATGAGTTCCTTTCATAGCTCTTCGGGAGATGGATGGGCTGGTGTATTAATGACCAGAAAGGCTTCTACAAGTATTAGCTTCTAAGTGTCGGTCACTCTGTCTCCCCAGTAGCTAGAGCAGGGTCTGGCAGGTCAGTGCTCAGTTAAGAGCCAATGAATTATGAAGACCCCTTCTGAGGCCTTTGACATGGAGAGGCAGGAGGGGACCAGAGAATCCCAGATGGCAGGAAGGACAAGAGAGGTCCCAGGGAGGGTTGGTTGCTGGCACTGTGGCTCTGGCCACACACAGGCCCTGCCAAGTTTACTTAGGACTGCCCGGAAAGCCAGGCCTGCTGTGGCCACTGGGAGAGAGGTCCCAGGAATGGCAGAACTGGGTAGGGAAGGAAGGGAGGTGGGGAATCAAATCCCACGGTCAGGGCTCCCAGGAGGAAGTGTGTGGGAGGCCTGGGGGTAGGGGTCAGGGCAGCAGAGCCCGGGTTGTGGTGTGGGCGGGCCCTGGGAGCTCCAAAGAAAGCCTGTGCCAATCGGTGGCTGGCCGGGCCTGGCCTGGGGGCAGGATGGCTCCCTTCTGCAGGATGCCCTGGAGATGCCACTGGGTTCCTGGACACAGCCTTTCCCCCTCCCAAGGGAGGAATGTGCTGCCTCCCCACCCCCTGGCCCTAGACTCTTCCACATAAGGCTTTTGGGGTGCTCATGCCATATGAGTTCAGGACAAAGGAATCAGAAGCAGCGCATGGGCTGAGTCCCCAGGGAGGAGAAGTTCTGGAAACGAGGCTAAAAGGAAGAGAGCAGAGCCAAAGGGAGCTCTGGGAATGTGGACTTGAGAGGGAGCGGGAGGAGGCGCCTGGCTGTGAGCAGCCTCTGCCCTGGTGACACCCACACTGCCAGAGCTCTCAGAGTTAGGGCCATACCTCAGCTGGAGGTGAAGGCCACTGCAGACCTATGTGCGACCTGGGCACCTCCCTCTGCCTCTCTGGGCCTCAGGGTCATTCTTAGTGGCCCAGGCGCTCAGGTCAAAATACTTGGGGTCATCCATGTCTCTGTCTGTCTCTGTCCCTCTCTCTATCTCTTCCCGCCCCCTAGCCCGCCTCCCACATCAGCAAACCCTGAGGTCTCTACTTTCAAAATCCACCTAGAATCCACCAACTTTTCACCTCGTCCTCGGTCCTACCCTGGACTAGCCCCATCAGCTCTGACTTGGACCAGCGCAGTCCCCTCTGCCTTGATCTTTCAGCTGCCACTTTCACCCCACTACAGGCTGTTCCCCTACACAGTGGCCAGAGGGCAACCGTAAACACACGAGTCAGGGCACATCCCTCCTCTGCTCAAGAACCCTCTGTGGCTCCCACCGCACTCAAAAGTGAAAGTCCTCCCCATGACTCACGAGGCTTTGCACAAGCAGCCCCGTCACCTCCTCTCACTGTCCCCCTCACTTCCTCTCACTGTTCCCCTCACTATTCCCTCCAGCCCCACTGGCCTTCTCATCGTTCCTGGCACCTTCCCTCCCTCGGGCCTTTGCATTTGTGATTTCCTCTGCCTGGTACCCGCCTCCGCTAGATCTCTACTCGGCTCTCTCCACACCTCCTTCAGGTCTTCACTCAAATGCCGTCTCCTCAGAGAGCCTTCTCTTCTTCCCAGACCCCTGACTTCAAACCGCGCTCTTCTGTGCCTACTTTATTTTCGGTAACACGTTGCTCTCTGACACTCCGTAGATTTTAGTTTTTGATCTCGTTTGCTGTCTGTCTCCCCAGGAGAATGTCAGCCTCATGAGGACAGGGCTTGCCATCTATCTCGTTCCCTGCCGTGTCCCCAGTGTTTGGAACAGGATTTGGCGCTGCAGGTACCTGTCGATTTAATTGACGGAATGGTGACATTCTCATCTTTGAATTGTCGGGGTGACTTTTTTATAGCTTTATCTAGGTGTTGGTATAGCATATAATGCACCTGCTGTATGCAATATAGTTAAGAGGATTTCTAGTAAGCTTACTGAGTTATACAGCTGTCATCATAATCCAGTGTTTGAAATGCTTCATCACCCCAAAAGTTTTCTCATTTCCCCTTTGCAATCTACCTTCACTCTCCTCCCCTGCCTCAGGCAACCACTGGTCTGCTTTCTGTCTCTATAGCTTTGCCTTCTCTAGAAATTTTACAAAAGTGGAATCATACAAGATATAGCATTTTGTGTCTGGCTTCTTTTACTCAGTATGTTTTTGAGTGCTGGACGAGTGTGACAAGATGCTGGAGCAGCTGGGTGAGTGTCCTCAACAGGTCTGTGGGGGCTGCTGGAGACCCACCCAGCCTCACCCTCCCCACTAGCACCCGCTCAGACTTCAGAGCGAGGTAGGCCCTGACAAGGCAGGCCAAAGGTTGCCCCAGAGTAGGGAGGTTCATCCCTGTTGCTATGTGTATCAGTAGTTTGTTCTTTTTCATTGGTGAGTAATATTCCATTGCATGGGTAGACCACATTTTTTTCATTCATTCATCTGTTGGTGGACATCTGGATCGTTCCCACCTCTTGATAATTATGTGAATGATGCTGCTGTGAACACTCCTGCACAAGTTTTTGTGTGGACGTATGCTTTCATTTCCAGATCACAGAGTAAATGTATACTTAGTTTTTTAAAGAAACTGTCAGATTGTTTTCCTAAGTGAGGGTATCATTTTGCATCTTTACCATGAGTGGTTAAGGATTCCAGGGCCTCCATCCTCGCTAACACTGAGAATTATCAGTCTTTTTACTGTTAGCTCCTCCTGTCGGTGTGTGCAGTGTGATCCCACTGCAGTTTTAATTTGCATTTCTTTAATGACCAGTGTTGAGGATCCTTTCCTATCCTTAGCCACCCATACAGTCTCTTTGCTAAAGTATCTATTCAAATCCTTTTTTAAGCTGCGTTTTGGTTTTCTTATTATTGAGTTTTTAAAAAGTATATTTTTCATTTGTTTCTTGCTAGTATATAAAAATAGAATTTGTTTTAATATATTGACCTTGTATCCAAGGACCTTGCTAAATTCACTTAATTCTATTAGTTTATTAGATTTTTTTAGATCTGCTAGTTACGTAATTGTGTCGTTCACAAATAGTAAAGGTTTTATTTATTGTATTTCAATTTTTAATTTTCCATTATCTATCTTTTCTGTCTTCGTTGCCCTGGGTAGGTCCTCTGGAACAATGTTGAAGAGACGTGGTGATGTCAGCCATCACAATTAAGTTTGATATTTGCTGTGGGGTTTTTTGTAGCTACCTTATATCAGAGTTTAGAAGTTCCCTTCTATCTTGCTTAGAGTTTGAAATATGAATGGTGGTTGTGTCTTACTATTGAGTTTTGAAGGTTCTTTACATTTTGTGGATACAAGTCCTTTATCAGATATATGATTTGTACATATTTCCCCTGCTCTGTGTCTTATCTTTTCATTTTTCTGATGTCTTTCAAAGAGAACAAGTTTTCATTTTGATGAAGTCCAAGTTATGTTTTCTTTTATGGATCATGCTTTTGGTGACAAATCTAAGAAATCTTCACCTAAGTCAAGGTCACGAAGAGTTCCTTGTTCGTTTTCTCCTAGGAGTTTTATAGTTGTAGGTTTTACCTTTAGGTCTAGGATCCATTTAGGGTTACTTTTTGTGGAGGATGTAAAGTAAGATCTAAGTTCCTTTTTTTTTTTTTTTTTGCACGTGTCTATATTATTCTTGGGCAAATGAGAAGGGAGATTATTGCTGTTTCTGGTGGAGTTAACAGCTCAAGTTCCCCTGGCTGTGACTCTCCCACAGCAGCCAGGGCAGCACTGCAACAGAAAAAACCATAGGATCCTGCCCAAACAGGATGTTGCCCAACCCTTAGGGCTGAAATCCAACCTCAAGGGTCCTTATCAGCACCATCACAGCTCTATCCACTGGGCCCCAGCCCTACCCCTTCCTATGGCTTTGGCCTCGGGCAGGAGCCTTGATATCCAAACAGAGGAAGGTGCCCTCAAGTCCCCTACCCAACCTCTGTGCCTTCTCAAAGGGGGAGGCCCCTATCTCCACAGCCTTTCCCTCTTGGGTCTGGGCCAGGGGCTGGGTGACCCAGGTTCCCTCCCCTACCCCATCCACAAGCTATGTCAGGCCTCTATGCCCCTAGCCACACCTGTTTCCACCAATTTGGAGAGCAAAGAGCAAACATTCCCAGCAGCCCTGCCCAAGTGTGCCCTGGCTTAGGGTGGGGCTGGGGGCTCCTTGTCCCCTGGTGACCTGTCCTCCCAGGCCCTCACCCCACCTGTGCCTCTCCCCATCCATGGTGGGAAAAGGCAACAAACCAAACCACAGGGGGAGGGGACGGCAGCCAACCTGTGGGACACTAATTCCCTGCCGGGGTGAAGGACTAGCTCACCCTGAGGCCAAATCCAGTTGTTTATACAAAAAATATCTCTGTGTATACATGCTGCTGCTTTGTTTGTCTGACCATCCCTCTGACCCGTCTATTCTTCCTGTGAACACCTCGGTCAGGTCGGATCCCATCACGGGTCTGCTCAGAACCTTCTGTGGCTCCCACCTCACCCAGGGTAAAATCCAAAATCCTCCCCAAGACCCACAAGGCCCTGCATGATTCGCCCATCACTCCACGCCTTACCTCCCACCCTCCCCCTCACTCACTCCCTCTGGCCACACAGGCCCCCTCACTGCTCCCCAAACACACCAGCGATGCTCCAGCCTCAGAGCCTTTGTACTGGCTTTTCCCTCTGCCTGAAATGCCCTTTCCCAGATATTTTCATTTCTTCGGCCTCGAGTCTTGGCTCAGATACCACCTCCTGTTTAAAATCACGGCTCCCTTTCCCCAGCCGTCTCTATCCTTTTTCCTTGCTTTAATTTTCTGTATAGTACATGTCACCTAATATCACTGTAATTCACATTTTTACCTAGAGTGTCAGCCCCACAAAGGCAGGGATTTTTCTCTTGTTTACTGCTGTATCCCCAGCACCCAGACCAGGGCCAGGCACACAGTAGGCGATCAACAAATGCCCGTTGAATAAATTGTCTTCTCTTCCACCCTTTATCTGCTTGGGCCCAGTGTGGCTGGCTCCGCCCCCATAGCCAGGAGTGGTCACATGACCCAGGCCTGGCCAGTAAGCACATTCTATCCTTTCTGGCCAGAGTGATTGGTTCCTAAATGACATGTGACCCCCAGTCGGTCCAATGAGAGGTAGCCAAAGGAGAGTACTTTGTTTGAGCCCCTGGATCCAGCTATGCCTGAAGTCAACATATCTTTAACTTTTCAGTTACATGAAACAATAAATTCTGTGCTTTTTTTTTTTTTTTGTCAGTTTGGGTTTGGATTTTTACTTGCAACTAAAGTGATCCTGATGGATTTTTTCCTTCCTCCTTCCTCTCTAGCTCCTTCCCTTTCTCTCTCTCTTCTTTTCTCCCTTCATCCCTCCTTTTCTCTCTCTTCCCCTCCCTCCCTCTTTTCCTCCCTTTTTTCCTTCTATCTCTAATTCATACCCCCACCCTAGCCTGGACCACCATCCCCCCAACACACAGACAAATCAGAACTGTACTTTTCACCTTCCTGCCAAACAGCCCTCCTCCCACCACTCCCTCGCTCTACCTCCCCAGGCCCATCCCTCCCCAACGCTAGGCTTGTGGGACTCTGCCAAATGCGAGTGTGAATCCCAGCTCCCTGACTAGAGGGCTGCGTGCACTCAGTGACTTCGCCTCTCTGGGTCCCAGTTTCTCCACCTGTAAAATGAGCATAGCATCCTGACCACTGTTCTCAGGTCTGCCTCCTCTCTAACCTCTTTCGACAGTGTCACCCGAGCTTCACTCTTGCCTGCCCTGCCAGCTCACTGTTAGCGAGTTCTGCTCAGAATCCCCTGAGCCCATCCTGTGGCCCACAGAAGGAAGTCCCACTGCATCCTGGCCTCTGGGGCCACCATAGTCAGGGCTCAGGACCATGTAGGGACTGTTGACATCACCCCCATTTTATGGATGAGAAAACTGAGCCCTAGGTCACTCAGCTAGGATATAAATAAGGCTGTGTTTTCTCAGAGGGGTAAAAGCATGATCAGCCAGAGAAATCTTGGAGAGGGAGTGGTTCCTGGGGAGACAGAATAGTCAGGGAGGGCTCCCTGGAGGAGATGAGGTTTTAAAACCAGAGCTTCCCAGACCCAGCACCATCAGGAGAAAGTAAGCCAGGCAGGGGGAGTTGCAAGAAACTACAAGGACAAAGGAAATCCCTATGGTGGGAACCACCGTGGTGTGTTTAGGGCCCAGCAAAGGGGTCAGGAGGAAAGCAGGGAGGTGGTTAGGACCTAATACCGGCATTGCTGTGAGCCCAGGCAGAGGGCACCAGGAGGAGCATGGTGCCTGGAGGGGCTGAGTGAGCTTCCACTGAGGGCTGTCACCTTGGTGCCTACCAGGGCTTCCTCTCCATGAGGACAGCTGTTCTTGGCATGCTTCATTCTGCTCACTCTTAGTGCCTAGTTCATGCGACTTTGCCCCCATTTAACAGATGAGAAAATTGAGGCTCCTAAAAGGTCTCCAGGCCTTGCTGCCCCTCAGGTAAAACAGAGTCTTAGGAGTCTGGGTGTCACCTGGGGTCCTTAAAACCAGCTCTTGGCCACTTCTTCCAGGAAGCCTCCCTAGCTTTCTCTGGCCAGAGACCGCCTTCCTCTGAACTCAGCCCTTGCCTGTGTCAGCCCCAGAAGGTGGGGTTTCTGCAGGCAGACTGGTGGTTTCAGGTCTTCCTGACTTTGCTCTGCCCACCACACACCTCTATGCAGGGAAACTGGGGAGAGCGGGGGGCTTCTGGGAGGGAAAATATTTTGGTTCTCAGAAGGCTTGAGAACTGCCTGATTCCCAACTGATTAGGAGTAATTAACCCTTCGAAAGGCAGTAATTAAGTCTGTGCCTCTGAAACCATAATTAGAAGCTCCAGGAGGCCCCGCCTCCCCTCCCCAAGAGCCAAGAAGTACCCAAAGCTGAGGCAGCAGGGACTGGGGACAAGGCTCTGTTCTCCTCCTAGAGCCGAAGGAGACCCACAGCCTTCCTCCTGGTACCCCCAAGACAGGGACGCGGGGAACAGCATTCATGGAACACGCGCACATCCTTGCACAGTCCCTTTTGAGGTTATCAAGCCACACGGGGGATTTTGCTCTTTATGGGGGATGAAGGCATGGAGATTGGGCTGGACTAGGGTCTGGGTTGTGGGGTTGCCAAAAATCCTTGAGGGCTTTTCCCTCTGGCCAAGAGGAGCTAAAACAGGGACCGGAGCCTCAAAGGGGGATGAGGATGCCTGAGATCCACGCTGGCCACTGGGGCCTGGGAAGGGGTCAGAGAGGACAGGGGATGCCCCCTGGTGGAAGCAGTCCCCACAGCCAAGACTCATTGGTCCCAGGAGCCAGACTGGCTGTGTGGTTCCCAGCTCCCTCAGGGGGCCAAGAAGCGGGGCTTTGTTAGCAGAGAAGGTCCAGGGGTCCCAGTGCCCACAGACTGCTTGGTGTGGGGCAGCTGGCATACAAGGAACTCTGGACATGTAGAGCCACACAAGCTCCCTGCTTGGCCCCTGTCTCAACAATCTAACCCCTGGTATTCCCCAAGGAGCCGCTCAGGACAATTTAGGGTCCCCCGTCCCCCGTCTTCCATCAGTCACCGCTTAGTTCCTAGTCACTGCACATGCCCCTTGGTAGCGTAATTGGAGTCAATATCATCAGAGACAAAGGCCAGGGAGACTGAGGTGGGGAACATGGGCTGGGGCATTTCTCTGTGGGGGACACCTGATCCTGAGCCGGTGTGGAGGGTGGGGAGGGTGGAGCAGGGGGTATCTGCGTGGAGCTCGGTGGTGATGAGGGCTTTCGGCTCAGAGTGAGCTTTATTCTTCTCTCATTTGTAGGGTCAAATTTGTCTGCAAAAGGGGCTTTGACGTCCCACCCCACCTCACTCATTAATCCTAAGCTCTGGCCAATCCCACCGCCTTTCTTGTTGTCCAGCACCCCAAGCTCCTTTCTGCCCTAAGGACTTTGCGCTCGCTGTGCCTTCCGCGGAGCCTTCACGCCCCTCTTTTGCCATGACCGAGGCCATATGCCTCTCAAGCCTCAGCGTGCACGTCGTGTCCTCACAGGGCCCTTCCTATTCGCCTTATCCAGAGCAGGCTGCCCCTCCTGTTACATCCCTCTGTTTATTTTCTTCTCTAAAACGCTTATCCCCACCAGCAATGGCCTCCAGCCTCGTGGTCCCTTCCTCTTCTGTCTTCCCCTAGACCATAAACTCTAGAAGGGCAGGGAGGTTTACCTGTTCTGTTCCTTCTGTGTCTTCTGAACCCAGAACAGAGCACGGTACACAAGTAGGTGCTTAATAAATATTTGCTGTTGGTGGTGGTGTCTAAAGGGACGACAAGGTTAGCGTGAAAATTGCTGCTGGGAAAAGCGGAACGTGGAGAATTGGCAAGTGCGGCCTGTTTTGTATACTGATGGGGGCCCTGGGAGGAGTGAAACTCGAGCCACGCGACCCACTTTCCCAGGAGTCGCACGCACATCCCCCCGGTGGCCCACAGGTGGCGCGCGTTCCCCGCGCTGCAGCGGCGGGAAACAGAGGTGGGAAAATCCAAGTGTTGCGTGGGGGAGGAGACACCTCCGGATTTAGCCCCTTCCCCTGTCCATCTCCTAGAATGTGAACCCCCAGCCCTGGGACCTTGCTTCGATCCCAACTCCTGGGGTCTGAGAAGCACGAGGATGGAGGCTGAGGGTTCGGGGACCTGAGGGCTCCACCCCTCTGTCCCCTGCATGCTCCTGCTCCCCACAAAACTAGTGAAGCGGGCCCCATGCCTGGGGGAGGGGTAAGTGGAGGAAAGCGCTTACTACGCCCGTGTCCCGCCCTTAGAGCCGGGCAGAGTGCAGGATCTTCGTTGGGCTCTCGGTGCGCACTTGTAGTATAGTGAATAGGGGAATCCCCATTTTACAGGTGGCGAAACTGATACTCAGGGAGGCCGCATGGCGTGCCCAGGTTCACAGAGTCAGAAAATGGTGAGGCTGCGGTTGGTGCCCCAGGTAAGTCGACTCCAGGATCACAGTGTTTAAAAAACATTTAAAGGTGGATCTCTTAGTTACCCACAGTGATACAGGAATCCCTCTGGAAAGCTGAAGTCTTCTGTGCCTCTGCTTACCTGAGCCCTCAGACAGCGGGTAAGGAGTGCCCTTCCAGCCTGCTTCCTCTGCCTTCACACACATACCTGGGGCAGGGCGGGTCTGTGTTTCTAGCTGGGTCACTGAACATAAACTTCCCCTCTCTGGGCTTCAGTTTTTTTATCTGTAAAGTGGGCTTCATGGTCACTGAACTATCTCTCCAGATGGCTGTGAAGATTGAATGAATTATTCCTACAAAAGCCCTTCGAGCAGAGCCAGGCACATGCGCGGTGCCCAGACAGGTCCCCTATGGTGATCAACACACCCTGGTGGGAACCACACCAGGCTTGAATGTTTCTGCTAATTTCTCTAATACAAGGGCCAGTACAAGTGTGTCTCTGTGGTCTCTGGCCACCTGGGAACCCCACTGCGTGTCTGTGTTTGATGTGCGTGCACTCAGCCATTTCCATGTGGGGGCCAGTGGGTGTGCCAGGGTGTGTGAGGCAGCTTGTTCTTGTAGTCCAGGGTTCTCATCCTCAGCATTTGACATTGGTGCTGGATCATTCCCTGCTGTGGGGGGCGCTGTTCTGTGCTCTGTACGGCGTTGAGCTGCATCCCTGGCCTCCACCTACTGAATGCTAGTAACTGCCCCCCAATTGTGACAACCCAAAATGTCTGCAAACCTTGCCAAACATCCACAGAGTAGCAAAATCACCCCTTTTGAGAACCACTGCTGAATACCCTTCCGGCGCGTGCACACATTGGTCAGTGCACACACATGCATTTCTACTGTGGCTGCCTCGATCAGGTTTTCCCCAGGGACAGGCCCCGACACAAGGATTAGAGGGCACTGAGTTTATCTGGGCGATGTAATGGTCTGAATGTGTGTGTCCTCCCCAAATTCATATTTCGAAATCCTGACCCCCAGTGTGATGGTGTTAGGAGGCGGGACCTTTGGGAAGTGACGAGGTCACGAAGGTAGAGTCCCAGTGAGTGGGACTAGTATCCTTTATGAGGGACCCCAGAGAGCTCCCTTGCCCCTTCTACCATGTGAGGACACAGTGAGAAGATGGCCATCTCTGAACCTGGAAGAGAGCCTTCATCAGAACCCCACCTTGATCTTGGACTTCTAGCCCCAGAACTGTCAGAAAGAAATGTCTGTTGTTCATAAGCCACCGGGTCTCTGGTGTTTTTGTTATAGCAGCCTGAGCTGAACAAGACAGGTGACGTTCGCAGGGAGCTTGGGGAGGGGAGAAGGAAGGGAGACAGGGCCGGGTCTCTCTGGGGACCTCTGGGATTCTGTGCGGACCGTGTACCCACCTGGAGAGGAAGCTAGGGTATTTATCCAGTAAGTCTCTCCCGCCTTTGGTCAAAGTCTTCTCCTGGGGCATTCATTCCTGCACCATGGCTCCTGGCCATGTGCAGTGCAGTGGTCAGATGTCAGGCTCAGTAGCATCTGTGCCAAGGGGAATGAGTGTGGTGGGGGTTACCTACCTTCCGTGTGGCCGTTCCTGGGGGAGTCTCTGGGCTGTCTGAGCCAGGCTGCAGGAGCCCACCTCAATTTCTGCAGCAGGCTGTGTGTGTATTTGGTGTGGCAGTGTGTGTTTATCTGCCGTGCATGTGTTTGCGTCTGTATTTATCTGGCACGAGTACGCCTTCTTTGTTTTCCCTTCTGCTCCGTCTCCGCGAACGTGGGGGAAACTTCTGTTTTTAATCAGGGGCCGGGGAATGTCTAGTCGCCACGGTAGCAACAGCATTATTAATTAGGCCGATAGGAAATGATCTTTCTGAGCCTTCCATGAGGTTGGGCCCAAGGTTCCCCTGTCCTGGGACCCTCTCAGAGGGAGCAGCAACTGGGAGGCACCTTTCCTATTCCCCGTGTGCCAAAGAGGGAAACTGAGGCACACGGCTGCAGGAGTCCTCTCAGTCGATAGCCAGGGAAAGGGAGTTAACACCTACTGGAAACTAGTTATGTTCAAGGCATTTTACATGCATAAAAGTTTCACGAATCCCCTTGCACATAGAAGTAAAGGAATTCTCGTTCCCGTTTATAGATGAGGGAACTGAGGCACTGGGTGGGACCCACAGCTCACGTGAGACTGGAGGCTCTCAGCTCTCCAAGGCTTGACTCCCTGTTCTGTCAAATGACAACCACTTCTGAAGCTGTCCAGGGCTGCTGGGTCCGCCTCTGTGCCTCAGTTTCCCCTTCTGGTTACAGTGAGGCCTTCTCTGTTGGCCCTTCGGAGGCTAAATAATCGATGTTGCCTGGCAGGGTGCCAGCTTCTCATACTTTCCTTCCTCCGTTGCTCCAGGCCCAGGGGCCTGGCTGGCTCTGTGAGCACAGGTATTATTTAGTGTTAATTAATAACCCCCATGAGGAGGGGCAGTGCCTGTGGATCCCTAAGCTCTGAAAGACATAGAGGCTGACTTGGGTCCCTGGTGTGTGGCGATTGGAGGCTGGGGACGGGAAAGGGCGTATGCCAGGAGCAGGGCCCACAGACAGCACCACCCCGATGGACTTAATTGGTCCGGGTCGCTCCCTGACCCAAACCCGGGGGGCCGAGACCCACGCCTTCATCTTCCTGTGGCTGAAGAACCACATCTGGGCTGGCGGGGACTCTCACCCCATTATCTTGGAGATGGAGCTCATGATTCCCAGAAAGGTCACATGTTGGGCTCAAATCCCTGCTCTGGCACCTGCCGTGTGACCTGAGGCATGTTGCTTAGCCCCTCCTTGCCTCAGTTTCCTCATCTATGACATGAGGGATTTCTGCCTTGCAGGGTTGTTGGAAAATATAAATGACTACGTGTATTTCGCAGCAGGTGTACACTGTCAGTTTTCCCATCTGTAAAACGGGGCTAACCCAGTATAGGCTTCATGAGATCGTTGCAAAAATTAAATAAAATATGCCCCTAAAATGCTTAACACAGTGCTGGGCATATTATAAGTGTGCAACGAAACTGGCGAAATCAAGAGAGATTTTTGCTTGCGCCAAAGCTTGGAGGTGTGGAGGTTGAAGCAGGAGGATGGCACATCTGAACAGAGGCACCCCACAGTTTATCTCACACGTGGGCCAGAGCTGCCCTGCGATGCTGCCGGCTAGTGAAATGGTGCTTCTCTTAACCCACCCCTCGGGTGCTGCGTGCTGAAGTGACTCTCTTAGGATCTGGTTTCCCCCGGCCCGGAACCGCCCACCCCAGGGGGCTGGGAGATCCAGGATGCAGTTGGCCTGGGAGGTGGCCTCAGGAAGCACGGGGAGGGGACATGGGAGTGAGGACAGGAAGGGACGGTGGCTGATGGAGATGTGTTTGGAGCAAGTTTCCACTGCAGGCACCTGGGGCTCGGTGCTGCGGGGGAGTGCTGAGGGTAGAACACACTGCTCAGAGTTTTCCCACCAGGGGGCGAGGAAGCTGGAGTATCTACCCACCACCCCACCGGTCAGTGGGCAAGGGCTGCGCTAGCAGTGGGTTTGCTCTCCAGCACTTTCTGCCCGCCTCAGGGATGGTCCCAGCAGCCGGGGCTGGGGCCTGGGAGCGGTGGGGTCAACGTTCCCAGGAGTGATGTGGGGATATGGGTGGGCACTGCCATTCTGGGGAGGACAGTAAACAGAACAAGTAAATCCCAGGGCACGTTTGAGGGGTATGTGTTGAAGAGAGAAAGGACAATTAGAATAGGGCAGAGGTAAGGTGACGATGCTGCGGGTGAAGGCTCCTGACGGTGGCCTCGGCGCCCAGTAGGTGACTGATAAACGTGCTGTGCTCCTCTCTAGCCCACAGGGAGACAGCAAGAGGGGGAGCCGGTGTGGAATAGGTGCCTGGGCAGGGAGAGAGTGGGGGAAAGGAGGGAGGGAGAGGCTGGTAATGATGTGAAAAGTAATCGGCCCTTCTCTCTGGGAGGCCGTGAAACTCTAATTAGAATGAAAATGTGGTTTAATGAGGATGAAAACGGTAATTGTGCCGGGCAGCGCAGTCCCCATGAGAAGGTGCCACTTTCCCAGGGGTTCCCTTCTGAGTCTCCGAGGGGCTGGGACAAGGGCGTGGGTGAGGAGGACTTGGGGATGAGGAGGGATGTTGTCAGGGCCTCAGTTTTCCTCCAGAGGTTCCTCCCACATGGTTAAGATGCTGTACAGAGCCCCGCAGCTGGCTGCAGGTGCGTGGGGCCTGCTTTTCCATCCCACACCTTGTCCTCAACAACAATACAGCAAACAGTGGAATTGAAACAGCGATATTGTTTATTGAGCACCTACTATGTGCCAGGCACTGTTCCAGCCCCTTCATGTAATTGTTAAAATTATGCCCATTTTACAGATGGCAGAACAGAGGCACAGGGAAACCATGGGCCCTGATGGGTATATATTAAAGAGTAAATGAAAAAGGTAGGCTCAAGTAGCCAGGGGCCTCTTTCTTTCCTTAACCAAGGTGGGTGCTAGGGGCACCAAGGGGTTGCCAGCTATCAATGTCAGGGGACCCCTCCTGCCTGCCTCCGCTTGCACAGATTCTCTGACTATGGTGCCACCCATTCTTCTCTATTTGCCACTTCTGGACCATTAGAAGAGGTGGGCATGGCTAGATGGAGGAGATGATTGTGGCTTGATGGGGAAATGGATGTGGCTGACCAGCCATAGGCCTGGCTGAATTAACCAAGCCCTCTAAACCCATTAGGATGCAGAAGCTGAGGCCTTGCAGTGGGCTGCAGAACTGGGATACAAAGCTGGGGCTCCTGACTCCCAGGCCTGAGCTTTCTTGCCATGGAAAGCTGAGGGGTTCTTCAAGTGTTGGTCTGAGTAAGACTGATGTTTATAAAACCTCAGCATCTCCACTTTTGCTTCTGGAAGCACCATCAATAAAATGCAGCCTGCAGTGAGGACTCATTGGAACAGAAACATTTCCTGAGGCCAGATGGGCAATAAAAGCAGATCTGTCTGGCCTTTTGAAGTGGCCCCAGATCAAGAGATTAGACTGTTTGCCACATATATGGCAGGCAAAGCATTAAGAGCCTTAATGTACAAAGAGTATTTACAAATCAATAAGAAAAAAAGACAAACATACCAAGTGTGAGATTGGCGCAGGGCGTGAATAGGAGGCTCACAAAAGAATGATAAAAAGTCAACAAACCTCTGCAAAGATTCTCAATCTGACCATTTATCAGCTAAAAAAAAAAAATCACTTTTACTTGTCAAGCATGGGTGAAGTTTTGAGGAGTATAAACTGATGCAAACTTCCTGGAGGGCAGTCTAGATATTTGTATTAAACATTTAAGTGTGTGAATGCTCTGACCCAGGAAATCCATCTTTAGGAATATCCAAAGATCTATAAAGAGTAATGCAGGGTGGTGAAGAGCTCTGAAGTCAGATAGCCAGGGTTCAAATCCTGGCTCTACCACTTACAAGCTGCGTGACCTCAAGCACATGACTTGATGTCACAGAGCTTCCATTTTCTTACCCGTGCAATTGGTGTATCACGGGGACTCCATGAGGTAATGTGTGTGAAATGCGTAGTTAGTCTCTTGCCAGGCACATAATAGGGGCTATTATCATGGTTATGAAGACCTTTAAGGAAAATTGGAAAATGATAGAAGGGTCTGTGCCTAGGGTGCTGACACAGTAGAAAATGAAAATGATAAAACCTGTATTCACTGACGCCGTGTAATTTCTGCAATATATTAATTGAAAAACAAAAAGAAAACAGATTTCAAACATCATATATAGTCACATATGTCCAGCATTTCGATCAAGAATCGAAGAATTAATTTTTTACATTGTAATGTACTCTACCCAGATTCAGAACAGAAACAAAAGTTTCAAAGTAACATTTATCCTTTCTCTGTGCAGGTGGTTCTGATGTTTTCTATTCTTTTTTGTTCCATTTTGAAAAGCAGATCGTTCTCACAAGTTCAATATTTTTCTCTTCTTTCGAGGTTCTAGTTGATGTCCCCCAGGCCCCTAGGAAAGGGTGGTGTCTAGATAGTGACTAAGAAAAAGGTGGGGGGGATAGGGGAAAATAATGATTCTCACCCACTGGCTTAACTGCATCCCCATTAGGGGGTTGTGGTGTATATGTGTGAACTCATGTGTACATATGTGCACATGTGCATGTACGTGTGTGTGTGCCAGGGCTGCGACGAGGGTGAGGCAAGTAAGCAAAATTTAAGGTGTGACATCGACGTACACTCAGTCATCAAGACAAATATTTTAATGCAATATTTTAAAAAATCAAGATAATGAAAAAATCCATATGAACAAAGCACCAAATTTTTAAATACAGCCAGAATCTGACCTGATTTGCAAGTCAGTCTCACTCACCTGTGCATTTGGACGTGTGTTTTCTTACACGTGTGCATGCACTCTTGGCTATCCATGGGTGTGAGCACATGTGTGTTTGCATTCTTCTATGTGCTTGTGTGTGTGAAGTGTGCATTGTATATGCATGAGTGCAAGCACACGTGCACTTGTCTATACCAATCCGTCAGCTCATTGTAATTCTCTAAATAGCACGTTTCTTGTTTTATTGCTCATCTCCCCACTGAGGGCAGACCTCACCTCTCTTACTCACCACTGTATCGCCACCCCTCATACTCAGTGCTTGGCACATAATAGGTGCTCAATAAATATTTGCTGAATGAATGAATGACACCCTCCTCCCATTACGAATGAAGACCCTGAAGCTCAGAGGTTCAAAGTCACCCACATGCCCAAGGTCACAGTGTTTTTTAGGTGGTGGGACCAGGATTTGAATCCTTGTCCTTCTGATGCCATCAACCTGTGTCATCAATCCAGACTCTGTCTTCTCTCCCAGATGGCACCAGGCCCT
Source organism: Pteropus medius (assembly GCF_902729225.1). Classification (NCBI taxonomy): domain Eukaryota; kingdom Metazoa; phylum Chordata; class Mammalia; order Chiroptera; family Pteropodidae; genus Pteropus; species Pteropus medius. The sequence goes on from NW_024349519.1 coordinate 28,222,251, forward strand.
GTGCCTGATGCTCTGACGTGTCTTCTGAGTCCCCAAGGCTGCTTGCAAGTGTACCAGCTGCCCGGAGAAGCCCTAGGAATTATGGAAACAATCACTTCAGTTTATTGAGCACCTACTGTATGCCCCTAAAAGGGGCTCAGAGAGGCCATACCATGTACTAGCATCACACAGCTAATACACGGGATATGGCCTATGTTAGGGTTGAATTATGCCCCCAAAACATATGATCAAGTCCTAACCCCTGGAACATGTAACTGTGACCTTATTTGGAAATAGGTTTTTGCAGATGTAGCTAAGGATGTCAAATTAAGAGCATCCCGAATTATACAGGTGGGACCCCAATCCACTGACGAGCTTATACAGGAGCCCCCAGAAGCTGGGAGAGGCAGGAAGGCTCCTCTCCAAGAGCCTTTGGAGGGACCACCTTGATTTCAGACTTCTAACCTCCAGAACTGTGAGAATAAATTCCTGTTGTTTTAAGCCCTCCAGTTTGTGGTCATTTGTTACAGCGGCCACAAGAGACAAATAAATCTATTCCACATTTCAGCATAAGTGTTGCCAAATGTACAAAAAAATTGAAAGAATTGTCCAGTCAATACCCACTCACACACCCACCACCTAGAATCTATAGCTGACATTTGGCTCTATTTGTCATTATCTTTCTATCCATCTATCCACCCACCTCGTCTAAAAAAAATTTTTTTTAATTAGAACTTTTTAGAGCAGTTTTAGGTTCACAGGAGAATTGAGTGAGTGTAAGGTACAGATTTCTCATATACCCCCACCACACACACACATGAAAAGCCTCCCTATCAAAATCTGCATTAGAGAGGTGCATTTGTTATAATCAATGAACCTACATTGACACGTCATCATCATCCAAAGTCCATAGTTTACATTACCGTTCATTCCTGTGTGGTACATTCTATGCGTTTGGACATTGTAGTCTCAACAGAGTATTTTAACTGCCCTAAAAATCCTCCGTGCTCCATCTATTCATCCCCTCCTTCCCCTGACAACTGGTGTCTTTTTACCGTCTCCAAGGTTTTGCCTTTTCCAGAATGTCATCTGGTTGGAATCATACAGGACATAATCTTAGACTGGCTCCTTTCACTTAGTAATATGCATTTAAGTTTCTTCCATGTCTCTTCATGGCTTGATATAGTTCATTTCTTTTTAGTGCTGAATAATATTCCATTGTCTGGATATATCCCAGTTTATCCATTCTCCTACTGAAGGACAGCCACCTCATTTTTTTAATGTATTTAATGGTGAGATCCTGACTCTTCCCCATTTATTTAAATGCAACAGCCAAAGGGGTCTTTTAACAGTTAGACCATGCTCATGCCCTGCTCAAAACCTTTCTAGAGTCCCCAGAAAGGGGACCCACATGCTTCACTGCACCCCCTGAAACCCCTTATTCCCCTCACCTGTCCCCCACCATCCTCTTGACCAGCGTTGGTCTGCATGATCACTACTGGCCACTCAGTGTGCCTACTGAGCACTTGAAAATGATAGTTCAAATTGAGATATGCTCCAAGCGAAAACATACCGGATTTTGAAGACTTACTACTGATAAAAGGATGTAAAATATCTTATTAATCATTTTTATATTGATTACATGTTGTAAGGGTAATATTTTGGCTATATTGGGTAAAATAAAATATATGGTTACAGTTAATTGCACTTATTCCTTTTCTACTTTTTTAATGTGGCTACTGGAAAATTTTAAATTACATATGTGCCCGCAGTTGCGGCTTCATCATATTTCTGTTGGTAGGTGCTGGTCTGGGACGTTCACTCTAGGCGGGTGAAGGCTTAGATGCTCAATAAATATTTGTTGAATGAATGAATGAGTGAGTGAATGGCACCAAATGAACGAATGAGTGAATGACTCTAAGTCAAACATTTATCTGCTCCTGGAGCATGAAGACCTCAGCTACGGCCTTTCCGAGCCATCTGGGCTTTGGTGCCTCGTGAATGGGGGAGAAGTGGGCACAGACAGGCCCCCACCACAGTGCAGCCCCCAGACATGGTGAACAGGTTGCCACCCTCTAGCCCTCGGGACAAGATAAAGTCCCAGTGGTGTGACTTGTGGGGATAGAGAAGAAGGGGCGTGAGGAGAGGAGGACCAGAGCTAGGCATGGGGCGGTGAGCAGGCTCCACCAGGCGCGGGGCCCCTCCCTGGGGCTGGGCTGGCGGGAAGGGGCAGGGCTGCCGGGCAGGCGGGACGGAGTCGGGGTGTCTGCTATCGACCAGCCTGGGCGGCGGCAGAAAAGCTCTCAGACCCGCCAGCGCGTCCCAGCAGGGGAACAGAGGTCGGGGCTTCCCCCTCCCCTGTACGGGGGAGGACACAGGGGCTCCCTCTCAGCCCCACGTCCCTCCCACCAGCAAGGCCGGCAGGCTCTGACCTGGAACGGAGTCCACCATCCCACTGCCGTCCCACACAGGTGGAACCACTTTGCCTGAAATCGGACTGAGACCATTTACCTCCAGTGAGGTCCATGCCCGTGTGCATCACATGTACCTGCAGCCCTGGGCCCCCACCCCATCGAAATGGGGAACACGTCGGTCCAGAACTCCCAGACTATCTCATTCCTCTCAACCCCGTTCCCCACCCCGCCGCCGCGCCACTATTCTGGTTTCCATCACCATAAGTCTAGCCTTTTGGAGAATTTCAGACAAATAGAACCACAAGGGTGGCTTCTTTTGTCTGGCTTCTGCTCAGCCTCCAGCCTTCTGAGACTTATCCACCGGTTCCTGTATCAGTAGTTCACTCGTTTTGATTGCTGCAGAATATTCCATGGTATGAACGGACCCCAGTTCGCTTCTCCGTTCTCCCATTGGGAGGTATCTGGGTGGTTTCCAGTTGTTTGGCAATAACGAATAAAAGTGTGATGAACATTTTCCAACGGATCTTTGTGCCAACATGTTTTCATTTCCCTTGGATAAATACCTATGAATGGAATTGCTATATAATAAATGTATAACTGTGAAAAAAACTGTTTTACGCACACCGACGGCAGAGTTCCAGTTTCTCCATGTCTCGTTAACGTCTCGTTGACACTTGGTATTGTCAGCCTCTAACTTTGGCCGTAGTGATGGCTTGTAGCCTGGACCTTTTCCGTCACCACCAGCGTGAACCCCTGCCTCTGCCTGCCTTTCCCACTGTTCTTTCTCCCCCAGAAAGCAGATATGTGGTTTGTCTTTAATATTTCCTCTTTTATTACAGAAAATTTTCATGCACTTGCAAAGGTAGAGAGAACGTGAAGGATCCATATGGCGCCATCTCCTGACTTTCACAGTAATCCGCATTTTACCCATCTTGTTTCACCTCTCGCCTCCCCAATTTTTTTAATGTACTGTTTTTAGGAAAATCCCAGGTATCATTTGACTTCTGTAAGTGGTGTAGGAATCTTCTCAAAATGTAAATCAGATGATCTCATGCCTGCCTTGAAAACAACCAGCGGTTTCTCACTGATCTTAGAAAATTTTCAGATTTCTTCCCACAGCTCTCAAGACGGCTGCTGGCCGCTTTGCCTTCATGTTCTACTGTTCCCTCTTCTTTAGTTCCTGCCCGAGTCACATTGTCCTGACCACACGCCAAGCTTGTTCCTGCCTCAGGACCTTTGCACGTTCTGTTCCCTCTGTCTGGAATACTCTTCCCCCAGATAGCTGCATAGTTTCTGCTGTAGGCAGCATCGCAGATGCCTTCTAATATCCCTGCCTCTTGATCTTCATGCCCTGTGTAATTCCTTCCCTTTGGGTGTGGGCTGGACCACTCACTTCTAACCAACAGGACATGGCAAAAATGATGGGATGTCAGTTTTAAGACTAGGTTATAAGCCTGTGATTCTTCCCTGTTGGACTTTCCATCTTGCTAGCTCTCTCTCTCTTGTCCTCTTGCTTGCTCGCTCTAACGAAGCCAGTTGCCATGACCTGAGCCGTCCTATGGAGAAGTCTGTGTGACAAAGAACTAAGAGGGGCCTTCAGCCAACAGCCAGTTAGGAACTGAATTCTGCCAGCAGTCCCGTGTGTGAGCCCGGAAGCGGCTCCTCCCCCGATGAGCCCTGAGATGACCGCAGCCCCAGTGGAAGCCTTGAGTGCGGCCTCATGAGACAGCCTGAGCTAGAGGACCGGTTAAGCTGCACCTAGATTCCTGACCCACAGATTTGGGAGTAATTTGTTATGCAGCAATAGAGAACTAATACAGCTCCCTCATCTCCTTTAGTTCTTCGTTTGAAAGTCACCTTCTCTGTGAGGCCTTCCTTGGCTGCCTAATTAAAACCGCACTCCCATCTTCAGCCATCCTCATCCCTCTTTCCAGCTTTGTTTTCCTTGTAGAACTTGTCATCTTTTATTTTATTTAACTAATTTATTGCCTGCCCCTGGGTCCCCAGTATTAGAACACTGCTGGGCACATAGTAGGCCTCACTAGATTTAAATATACACACAATATTGACCCAGCTATCCCACTTCTGGGTATGTACCCCGAATATTGAAAGCAAGGTCTTGAAAAGATATTTGTACACCCATGTTCACAGCAGCATTATTCCCCATAGCTAAAATGTGGAAGCAATCCAAGTGTCCACCAACAGATGAATGGATAAACAAAATGTCTCGAGATATATATAGATATAGATATAGATATAGATATAGATATAGATATAGATATCTATCTATCTATATCTATATAGAATATTATTCGCCTTAAAAAGGAAGGAAATTCTGCAACATAGACGAACCTTGAGGACATTATGCTAAGTGAAATAAGCCAGTGATTCCACTTACATGAAGTCCCTAGAGTAGTCAAATTCATAGAGACAGAAAGTGGAATGGTGGTTGTTAGAGGCTAGGGAAGGGAAGAATGGGGACTTATTGTTTCATGGGGACAGAGTGTTAGATGTACAAGATGAAAAAAGTTCTGGGGATGGATGAGGGGGTTGCACAATAATGTGAATGTATTTAATACCACTGAACTGTACACTTAAAATGGTTAAGATGGTAAATGTTATATGTATTTTCATACCATGAAAAAAAGAAAAAGATGCACCTGATGTGTGATCCTGCACCCCCAGCTTCAGGAATGCCAGCTTCGGGTTTTGCAGTCAAACATCTATCACAGGTTGGGGTCCTGGGTGTCCCCTCTCCTCTGTTGACGGAGCTGTATGCATACCATTCCTGCCCCACATCAGATCTGCATGTCTTATATATCTTCCAGCATCTTGGGGATTTGTCAGGGATGGGAAAGAGCATTCCTGCCCATATATGGAACCAGAAAGCACTCATTTATGTCTACTGAGCGTGGACTTGGAGAGCTGGAGAACGTGGCTTGGGCCCCAACTACCAGGGCTCCCTTGTCCCTTCCACAGCTGCCTCTGGCTGGCCTTGATGGGCAGGGTTCTGAGAACCCATGTTGGGAGGGGTCATCAGCCCTAGGAGGATCACACCTGGAAGGGGCCTCTGATAGCCGATTTCCCATTTCGCATCCATAGATGTATAAGCCACTGCAGGGTTCAGCAGACCCCACTCCAGCCCTCCCACCCTTTATCTACAGGTGAATAGAGAGGTGCAGTCCACGTTCGTGAAGGGGCTGTGTGTCTGTACGTTACTGAGAAGCTTGCAGTCTAGCTGTTGCTTGATGTTCTTCCATTTGCCCTGTTATGGACTAAGTTATGTGCCTGCAAAATTCATATGTTGAAGGCCTAACCCCCAATGTGATGGTATCTGGAGCCTTTGGGGTGGTAATTAAAATTAAATGAAGCTATAGGGTGGGGCCCTGATCCCATAGGACTGGCGTCCTTCCAAGAAGAGGAAGGGACAACGGAGAGTCTTTCCACGTACACACAGAGGAAAGGCCATGTGAGGAAGCCAGGATGAGAGCCTTTAACAGGAACCAAACCTGCCAGCAGCAGCTTGATGATCTTAGACTTCCAACCTCCAGAACTAGGAGACATACATGTTTGTTGTTTATTAGCCATTCAGTCTATGACATTCTGTGATGGCAGCTGAGTTGACCAAGACACGGAAGTAATGGCCCCTGGCTCCCCCGGCAGCCCCAGAGTACGTCACCATCCTTTCTGATTTTTTTCTAGATGCAGCCCACACCGTCATTCTGGCTTCCTCCACTGCCCAAGTTGGGTGCATCACCTGCCTCCCATTGCTGGTCTCAACCTTAGCCGTACACTGGGATCACCTGGGGAGCTTTCGGAGTGCTGACTCCCGACCCCACCCCAGGGAGTCTAAGGTAATTGGGCGCGGCTGGCTTTGGGGCCTTTTCGACCTCTCCCAGGTAAACTGTAAAGTGCAGTAGGGTAAAGAACCACCCATCTAGAGCAGTGTTTCTCATTGGGGTGATTCTGCCCCACCCCAGCCCTGGGACATTTGGCAATGCCTGGAGACATTTTTGGTTGTCACAACTTAGGGTATGGGTGCTACAAACATCTAGCGGGAAGAGGCTAGAGATGCTACCAAACATCCTACAATGCACAGGACAGGACCCTGCCACGAAGAGTGATCCAGCCCCACATGGAAGTACAGTGCTCACTGAGTGTCGTCTATACGTTCTAGGAACTTTGGTGAAACAATCTATAACAAAACCAGTTTTACCTCAGATTAACTGATATAAGCAAAAGTTAAGTTCCGGCTGCACCTCATCAACGTTATTACAAAACGATGTTGAACGAAATGATGTTACTCAAGGCCTAACCAGAGTCAAGAAGCCCTGCTCTAGAGGTTCACAGGCCGAGCATTTCCTCCGCAAAGGCGCACAGCAGCCCATCAGGGGTAGGGGCTATTGTGTGCCCATTTTCCAGAGGGGGAAACTGAGGCTCAGAGGGGTGAAGTGACTTGGCCACACTCAAACAGCACAGCTGGGTGCTCATGCTGTTCTTTCGCACACAAAGCAGTAAAAAGGACCCACCACGAACTGGGGAGGAGAATCGAGCCTACTGATTAAACATGCAGGCCCAGCGGCCGGTCCCTCGCTCTCTGGCTCTGGGCTTTCAGGCACGTGCTTCATCTCCCCAGGCCTCAGTGTCTCCATTCATAAAGTGGGGATACGGCAGTAATGATACCTGCCTGGATGGCCACTGCAGGGTCTCATAAGGGGCTGGCAGCTTAGGGTGTCCACTTAGAGCGAATGGGAAATGGCAGGCAGAAGGAACAGTGAGTCCAAAGGCCCCGAATGGAAGGAAGGTAGGAAGCCTGCTCCACCTTCCTTCTTCCCGTCCTTGCTCCCTGAGCCAAAATTGGAAAAGAGCCAAATGCAGGCGAGCAGATGACACCCAGAGGTGTACTTAAGCTAAATCAAACTGGCTCAGGAGAACCAATTATGCACACCTCTTCCTAGTTCAGGGCTCAGTGACATCACTTTCACAGCTTGAAATCAGCCGCGGTGGGAGAATTTACACCATGGAAATTGGCAAACACTACAGATCAGGTGTCCTCGCCCCAGCTGGTTCATTAGCACACTGTAGCTTACACCTATCTGAACACCCTCCACGCTCCACCTTTGTCTGTCTGGGCTTCTAAAACAAAATGCCATAGACTGGGGGCCTTAGTAACAATGAACATTTATTTTTCACAATTCTGGAAGCTGGAAGTCCAAGAGACACAGGCAGATTCGATGTCTGGTGAAAGCTCATTGAATGGATGTACATGGGCAGTGACGGAGGTCACCCTGTCCTTTTGGGAGTTCATGGTCAATGCCTCACTCTGCCCACACTCATTCCAATATCACAGCTACTAGGGAGGCTCCTTGGGTCGGTGGCAGCCCCTACCCTAGCTGCTGGGCAGACCCAAGGTTTGTCTGCCCCAGCATGAGGGTGGGTTGGGGAGGGCTCCAAGTGCACATCTTGTGGTCCAGCCTTCCTCACTCCGCCCTGCCTTAGTTTCCCCATCTGTTCACCCCAGCCTTCTCAGGAGGAGGCTCTGGGGAAGAATTTCTAGATGCACAAGGATAAGGCAAGTCCATCTCTCTCATGTTCCTTCTCATGCCAGTATGGGCCTAGTCAAGTGGGCCTACAATGTCAAGAAATTCTAGATATTTCTCAGACCGACACTCCAGTCAAGCTGGGCCCCCATATGATGGTGATTCCCACTGAACTTGAACTGGACCTCATCCTCCCAGTACCCAAAATCTTAGATATCCGGCTGAGCCCCATCCCCTGCTGTGCCCTGTCCCCACCATATCCCACAGTTGAAGCCAGAAGCCATGTCCTCTGTTTATAGATCATGCAGGGTGAGAGGGCTGGCAAGTTTTAAAAGCTCATTAAGGCCTGGATTCTTTTTATAGATGAGGTTTCCTGCATCTTTCCTTTCCTCCATCTCTCTCCGCCCCTCCCTGCTTTCCCAAAGCCGTATTTATTTGAGTTAGAAAAATAATGAGGTCCCTGAGGTCATACACAACACATCAGCTCTCTAATCAAAGTATTACTATGAAATTAAAAATATATAGAAACCTCCGTGTGTTGGTGCATGGGCTGCCGGCCGCGGACACAGGGCATCCTCTCCCAGCGCCACCCAACCCCACCAGACTGGCTTCAGGGGATGGATATAATTAGCTATTTTCCAGCTAAACTCTCTTAGGTGCAGAAAAGGATAGAAATGCCCATGGTTCTCCCCAGTGGGGCTGTGTGATGAAGTGCAGCCCACTTGGAAGGCATCCTAGGATGAAGGGAACAAGAACTGAGGACTGGATCCCACCGGGCCGGATGTAACCAGGGGTGGTGCCTGAGGGGTTCCCGGTCGTAGAGGCCAGAGCGGATGCAAAGGGCAAGGAGACCATCAGAGAGGGAGATCCCCGGGGGTGGCCCTGGCCTGAGAGGCCAATAGACTCCACTGTTTAAACCCCAGTGTGTCAGGTTGAAGAGTGTCCCCTCTGCACCCCAATGCAAACTTATTTGGAAATAAGGTCTTTGCAGATGAAATCAGGTAAGGATCTCAAGATGAGATGCTCTGAGCGGTGGGCCCTTAATCCAATGATGGGTCTTCATAAATGAAAAGGGGTTTGGACACAGAGAGACATAGGGAGGAGGCCATGTGAGGACAGAGGCAGAAATGTGAGAGGATACATTTCTGTAGTTTTAAGCCCCCCAGTTTGTGGTCATTTGTTACAGCGGCCTCAGGAAGCCCCTGCCTCCAAACCCCTCTATGGACCTGGCTCACTTGGAATTACATGCTAACTCCTGGCTGTGGCCCCTGATTCCCCAGCAAGTGACCCCTACCTGCCCTTGGCCTCCTTACTCAAGTTTCTCCCCCTTGCTCCTGGCTCCAGACATAAGAATTTCCCTGTGGTCAGATAAACATCCGCCTCTCGGCCTTTGTCTATGCTGTTCCACCTGCCTGCAGCTCTTCCCAGCGTCAGCTCCCTCAAATCTCAGCCTACAGATCAGGCCTTCCCTCCATCATGTGCCCTTCTGGCTTTATTTTTCTTTACATCCCTTATCACAGTGTCACACACACACACACACACATTTGTTTAGCGTCTATCTTTCCAGGATGTCAGCCCCACACGGGCAAGGATTTTTTTCTCATTCACCCCCATGCCCCTGGCACCCGGAACAGAAACAGACACATGCGAGGTGCTTGATCAAATGTGCAAAATGAATCAGTGAATGAACAATGACAAAGAACCTCAGTTGTTCTAGTCACTCCAAGCCTGGGGCTGGTCCTTCCTCCGGCCTCTCCCAGCTCTGCCTTGCTCCAGAGGCCCGTGGGATGCTGGGGTTGGAGGTTTCTGGTTTCAGAAGGGTGGCCCTCACTCAACCCACCCAGTCCGAAAGCAAAGAGATTCCAGGCGCCTCCCGGCTTGTGGGGAGCTGAGGGGCCAGGCCCCGCCCACTGTGCCCCTCCCGCCCCGCTTCCCCAGCTTGCCTGGGCCTGAGCAGTACAGCTGGTGACATTTACAGAGTCTTAGGGTGGCTTTGGCCAAGGAGAGGGGGCATGAAACCGCGGGAGTTTGCAGAGCCTGTGTATGTGTGCGTGCGTGAGTGGTGAGAATGTGTGAGTGTGTGAGACTACTGTGACGGTGTGAGAGAATGTACAACTGTGAGAATTTGTGTAATGTGAGTGTGTGAGTTTCTGCACACTGATGGAGCACAACCCCTGTGTTCGACCCTGTTCCTGGGCACCAGGGTGTGTGTGTGAAGTCACGATAAAGTGTGAGGAGGTGAGAGTGTGTGATTTTGTAAAAGTGAGAGACTATGAGAGTGGGTGATTATGAGAGTGTACGTGTGAAAATGTGTGAGCATGTGATTGTGTGAGAATTGAGGGTGTGTGAATGTGAGGATGTGTAACTGTGAGAATTTCTGTAATTGTGTGAGAATGGGCATGTGTGACTGCGTGTGAGTGTGTTTCACTGTGAGAACGTGTGACTGAGAATGTGAGGGTGTGAGGGTGTGTGACTGTGAGCATGTGCGTGGACGTGTGAGTGCATGTAAGTGTGTAACAGTGTGTGGAGGCGTGAGAACGTGTGACTGGGAATTGAGGGTGTGAGTATGAGAACGTGTAACTAAGAATTTGTGTGAATGCGTGTCCCTGTGTGGCAATGCAAAGGGCTGTGAGAACGTGACTGTGTGAGTTTGTGTTTGGGGAACGGGTTACCTGTTTGCTCAGGGCGCACAAGGACCCTGGGCGGGGGCCTCCCTCAACGGCCCACATTATTCACTCCGTCCCCCCTTCCCAAATTCTCCCCTTTCTCCTCAGGGTTCCTTCTTTCCTCCTCCCTACCTCACATTCGAGGTTCTGGGCCCTGTCGCCTCGCTCCCTATCCCTACGTGCAAACTCCCGTGGAGGGTCAGGCGGCTGAGAAGGGTGAGAAGGCCACCGCCTCAGAGTCTTCTGCACCGGGGAGGTCATGGATCCCCCAATTGCGCGGGAGCCAAGAAGAGGGGTAGGAGATGTGAGGTGGCGGCCGTGAGGCTGTTTCCACAGCAGATTCTTCCGCCTGCCTGTGGACAGACTCGGGGGGCCCATAGAGGAAGGGGAAGGGGGACTGAAAATTGACAGTGTGCCAGGCGGTTCTCAGCCCGGTTGCGCATTAGAATCACCTGGGGAAGCCATAGAATGTCTCCGTTGTCCTGGCGACCTCCTACCCTGCTGCACCCCCAGCTGGTAGTAGCTGGAAGTACAGGGTTCGAGGCAGAGCCTAGGGCAGGTTACCCAGCCTCTGCACTATTGACACTGGGGACAAGATGATTCTCTGGGGTGAGGCTCCCCCCGTGCACTGTGGGTTGCTGGGCAGCATGCCCGGCCTCCACCCATCAGATGCTGGTAGCACTCCTTCCCCAGTCGTGACAACCAAATACATCTCCGGATGTGGCCAAGTTGCCTGTGGGGGCCAGAATCGCCTTTGTGAGAACCTCTGGACTTGGAGAACAAGTGGGGCTCAGGCGGGCTCCGTAATGCAAACCCTTTACTGTCTCCCAGGGCCCCAGACAGCTCTGGGTTTTGAGGGCACTTTCTTTTTGCCACATGCTCCCCCAAGGCCTCTGGGACAACAGAGCAAAAATGAGATCAGGCTTTGCAGGGGGGCTGCGGGCCCAGGATGGCAAGAAATGGGGGTGGGGACCCCTCAGGGCCCTTAGTGGCGGCTGGCTCTGAAGGAAATGGTTTCCACCTGCCTTCTCAGCAGCGCTGCCCCAAGGCAGCAGATTAAGAATCAATTAAGAGCGAGAAGGAGGATTTACCAGGAGGACTGGCGAGAGCTGGGGGCGTGGGGCTGCAAGATGGATGGGGGTGACTGGCAGGGGCCGGGGGCTCAGTGGGCTCCGGTTGGTGAGGGGGCGGCTCTCTGAGACTGCAGTCTGGAGTGCTGGTAAAACAATGTTAGTTTTACACTTTGTCGTGAAGACTTAAATGTGTACAGATCTTAGATGAATAAAAAAATCATCTTATTTTTATTGAGCAGACACTTATCTATCACCTGGTGCTAGATAAATGTCTGCTCAATAAGATAAGATGAGTGACGGGCCTAAGCCCCACCCCCAGCTGTATATGGCTGATGGCCACTGTGAGAGGCATTGCTGGTGCCCCCACCCAGACCTCCTTTTCTGGGCCAATGCACACATCTACTGCTTCCAGTGTCCGCTGTAAGGGCTCCCACCTGTCCCTTCTCTGGAGATGCCAAGGGGACTGCTCCCTCTCCGGGGTGCAGCCCATAGTCAATGGCTGTATGGTTTGATGGTGTAAAAAGCCAGCCGCCTTGCATGACAGTAATTCATGCTCCAGAGCTCCCGAGGGATCAGGCTGGGGCTGGACCCAGCTGAACCCACTTCCTGGCTGAGCTCTGTCCTCTGCCCCATTCTGCTCCCCTCACTCTCCTGAGAGTTCTCCCTGCAAAATCATATGGAGTTCCTGCCTCATTTTGTACTTCTAAGGAGGTGCTATGGACTGAATGTTTGTGGTCTCCCCAAATTCATATACAGATGCCCTTTGACTTACAATGGGGTTACGTCTTGATAAATCTATCGTAAGTTGAAAATATCATAAGTCAAAAATGCATTTTAATACATCTAACCTACCAACATCATAGCGTAGCCTGCCTTAAAGGTGCTCAGAACACGTACATTAGCCTACAGTTGGGCAGTTGTGTTGAGTTTCATCTCAAGAGCAATTGCCTTCCTCTTCTCACCAGAAGCAGGAGACACAGATGGGCCTTTTGTAGACATGATGGCATATGAAAACACGAAACATAATATACAAAACTCTCTGGCAACACAGTACACTGCGGAGTATTGGTTGCTTAAGCTCGTGATTTCATGGCTGGCTGGGAGCCGCAGTTTGCCCACTGCCCAGCATCACGAGAGTATGTATCACATATTGCTAGCCCAGGAAAAAATTAAAATCCAAAGTGTGGTTTCTACTGAATGCATATCATTTTTTGCTATCGTAAAGTTAAAAAATGATAAGTTGAACTATTGTAAGTCAGGAATCACCTGTATTGAATCCCTAACCCCCCAATGAGATGGTATTAGGAAATAGGGTCTTTGGGGGGCGATTAGGTTTATATGAAGCTACAAGGGTGAAGCCCCATGATGGGGTCAGTGTCCGAATCTGAAGAGGAAGAGACCAGATCTCTTGCTCCCCTCCTTCTAGCCCTCTGCCATATGAGGACACAGCGAGAAGGTAGCCGTCAGCAAGCCAGAAAGAGAGCCCTCACAAGGAATTGAATCTGCCAGCACCTTGACCTTGCACATCCATCTTCTGGAACTGTGAGAAATAAATGTATGGTGTTTAAACCACCTTGTCTATGGTATTTTGTTATAGCAGCCCAAGCTGACTGAGATGGTAGGGAACGTAACCTAAGATGATTACTTTCATAATATGCAAAGCACGCTACTCACACCAGCTCAAATGCAGTCCGGCAAGCTGAACCTCACCCCCTACAAATTCCAAGCTGACTTCCCTCTCCGATTTCTAATAATATCACACTCCTGTCGCCCAGCCCTCATCTCTGAATTTCCCTTGCCTTCTAAGGCCAAGATGAATCTTTTTGATTTCTAATTATTTGTCTGATCAGTAATGTATTTAAAAATGTAATAAGTTTTAAATACACAAAGAGGTGTTCTTTGAAAGCTTTCCCTTTTTACCCCAGTCCCTCGCTGGCCCAGTTTGCACACCCCCAGCAGATGTCCATTATTATCAGAATCAGATGTATCTTTCCATAGTGTATTTATGCAAATACAGACAAATATGAATATATTTTCCTATTTTTTCTGACCACAGAAAAGGTAGCAGACTTTATGTTCTACTTTGCACAGAGAAATCTTTTAAAAGAATAGACAGGATCAAAATTATTCTAAGCTTTGATCTGGACATCTTGTTCAGGGCAGTTCTTCATGACGTGTGACTGGTTGTCACAATGCAGGGTATTATGTGTCCCTGCTCCCATATCCAAATGCCATATCCCAGGCTTTGTGATCACACCAAACTCTTGCACAATTCCACCCCCACAGGTGGTATTCTCTCTCACAGAGAACTGCAGTAGCCCCCACCAACCTCTCTTTGGCCCCACCTCCCCTGCTGTCTCCCCACTCTGGCCACACTAGCCACCCCAGGCATGCTCCTACCTCAGGGCCTTTGCACAGTCCATTCTCTTTCCCTTGCACCTCTCTTCCTCAGATACTCAGATGGCTCACTTCTTTCTGATCGTTGCTCAAATGTCACCACTTGAGAGAGGGCTTTGTTAATGATACATTGAAATAAACTCCGCCACCTATCATTATCTATTGCTGTTGTGATGAATTACTCCAAACATAGTGGCTTAAAACTACGTTTATTATCTCGCAGTTTCTGAGGACCAGAAATCTGAGAGTGGTTTAGCTGAGTGGTTCTGGCTCAGGATCTCTCGCGAGGTTGCCTTAAGGATGTTGGTGGGAAAGGCACTCATCTGAAGGCTGGGCTGGGCTGGAGGAACCTCTTCCAAGATGGAGCCTTCACATGGATGCTGGCGGGAGGCCTCAGTTCCTTTCCAAAGGGCTGCTCGAGTGTCCCCACAACACGCTGGCTGGCTTGCCCTAGAGCAAGTGGTCACAGAGAGAGGCTGAAGCTCTGCTACATTCTGTCACTTGTTTCACATGCTATTCATTAGAAGACTGTCACTCAGCCCAGCTCACATTCAATAGGGAGTTGGATGGGGCTCCACCTCTTGAAAGGAAGCGTATCAAAGAATTTGGGACATATTTAAAAAAAATTTTATTAGAAAAATGTTTATTGAGATATAACTAGCACATAACACTGTATTAATTTTAGGTGTACAACATAATGATTTTACATATAGACTGTTCTCGACTGCAGTGGTTCAACTTACCATTTTTCTGCTTTACAATGGTGTAAAAGTGATACGCATTCCGTAGAAACTGGCTAGGCTAAGCTATGATATTCCGTAGGTTAAATGCATTTTCAACTCACGATATTTTCAACTTATGATGGGCTTATTGGGATATAACCCCACCCTAAGTCAAAGATCATCTCCGTGTGTGTGTGTATGTATGATCAAAATGACAACCACAATAAGTCTAGTTAACATCCATCACCACATATAGTTATAATTCTTTTCCTTGTGATGAGAACTTTTAAGATCTACTCTCTTAGCAACTTTCAAATATACAATACAATATTGTTAACTATAGTCACCACGCTGTATATTCCATCCCCAGGACTCCCCAGGACTTATTTGTCTTATAACTAGAAGTGTGTACCTTTTGACCACCTTCACTCATGAGCGAAATTTTAAAATCACCACACCCTACTGTGTTTTCCTTCTTTTCTCACATAGCCACCTGAAATTACATCACTCATTTTCTTATTTGTGTGCTCTCTCCTCTGCCACTAGAACGTAAGGTCCCCAAGAGCAAAAAGGGTCTTCTTTCGTCCCCAGCACAGAGCAGCTGCTTAATAACTAGGTTTTACTTTGGGTTCTTCAGACACAGAGCCTGAAATAAGGATTCAAAGGCAAGTTGTTTATCTAGAAGGTGACCCCAGGAAACACCAGTAGGGGAGCAGGGAAGGGAGACAGCCGGGAAGGCGGCTGGTGATGGGTTTGTCATCAAGCCAGTTACCACTGTGGGCAACTTCAACTCACTCATGCTGGGGACCTCCAGGGGACATTGTAGGACACTGTCAAGAGGTGAGAGAGGTGGCCCATTTTGTCAACCAACTCCAGACAGGTTGAGAGGCATTCATGAGGTATGGGGATTATTCCCTAGCGCTTCCAGTCTGCCACGCTGGTGGCAGAGAAACCATCAAAAGCTTTGGAGAAAGCCCTCTGGCCAAGAACTGCTGTAGACAGCAGCAGCTCATGGCAGCAGGAGCCCGATGAAACTGTGAGGCTGGAGGGATATAAACTGGGCCTCAAGAACTTTGGCTACAAACTATTAACTGAATAATTGAATAAAAAATTTTTAATAGTTGCCCATAGCCTAAAGGACAAAATCCACACTTCTGAGCTGGCACATAAAACCGCTGTGACTCAGCTTTATGTCTCAATGCTACATCAGGGGTGACAAACTCAAACATCTACAGAGGCCACTGGGCAGGAAAGATAAAGGGCAAAGCCAGTGAAGAGAGAGAAAGATGTAGTCCTCCTGGATTTCTTTCATTTTCCTTTTTTCAATCTAGATGTGAGTATGGCTAGACGTTGTTCTGTCATCAGGAAAGCAGCAAACACCGTGAGCAAGATGATAAAATGGTACTGGACCTCAACCACAATGATGGGAGACAATAGGGAGTGATGGGGACTGTGGAGAATTGGGAAATACTTTTCCATTACGCTCTGATCAATTACTGCCTGTGAAAATGCAGACCCAAGGGTACCAGATTTTTTTTTCCTAAAAAATACAGAAATCTGGATTTATACAAAATTCTTAACTGTTTAAGTCTTAGAGATCAATCCAAATATTTCTTTAAAAAAAAATCACACCTGTGGGCTGGTCCTGACCAGTTCTCACCCTCTCTGCTACCTTTATCAAGCATATTACAGTTCCAAGAACCTGATATATCCTTAAAAACCCCAAGCTTTACACATGCTTTTCCCATTGGCTCTCTCACCTTCCCACTCTTGTGTAAACTCTTATTCATCCTGCAAAACCCTACTCAAAAATTACCCAAAACAGGACTCCCCTGGGCATATTTCTTATTTTGTTGAGTAGATTTATTTGTCTCTTTCCCCTCACAATCTGTGAACTCCGTGGGGACCATCTCTGTGAATCTCGTTCAGGTCTGTGTCCTCAAGGTACAGAGATCAGCACGACAGAGCCCAAGTGGAGCTGTTTGAAAGCATGCCCTTTATTTACACCCAGTGGTATAGTGAGTGCTGTGTAAACTAGCTCTTAACTAAAAATCAGAAAGGCCCCAATTTGTAGCATCGGTTAATTCCCATGGTGTAAATACTCCAACCATGACTGATTTCAAGATGCAAACGCGACGTCACAAGCTACCAATGTGATGCCACCGAACATGGAATTGGGAAGAGAGAGTGTGCAGTATGAGCCAGCTCCAGCACAGCACTGCCTTGTCTCTGGCTTCCTCCTAGGGATAACTTCTCCTTGCTTCAGTGACAAAACAGAAGCCCCTCCCATCTTTCTCCTCAAAGTGGCCATAGCCATCTTTGTTTTATAAACTTCTATGAATCTTTTTTACTGGAACATGACAAACATACCACAAAGCGTGTATATCATAAGCATACAGCTCCGTGAGTTTTCATAAAGCGAATACTTCCTTGTTTCCAGCACCAGGTCAAGACTAGAGCATTCTCAGTCAGAGACTGGGATCCCCTTCCCCCTTGCCCAGGGATAACCACTATCCCGATTTCTATCATTACAGAAGAGTTTTGTCCATTCTAGAAATTCGTATAAATGGAGTCAGACAATGTGTCTTCTTCTGTATTCACTTCTTTTCTCCAATATTAAGTTTGTGAGATTCATTCATGTTGTTGTAGAAGGCAATGGGCATCTCTTTTTCATTGCTGCATAGTATTCCGTTATCTGACAATACCATTTTATCTGTCTGTTCCACTCTTATGGGGAATCGGGTAGTTTCCACTTTGGAGCTACTTATCCAAAAGTAGAATCAAAGAGTCGTGGAGGAGGTGGATATTCAACTTTTGTAGATATAATGAAACACTCTTTTGAAGTAGTTTTATCACATACCCTCCCACTGCCAGTGCGTGGGATTTGGGTGGCAGAGCCATTTCCTTATAATGTAAATCGGACCAGAACCCTTTAATGACTCCCTATGGCTTTTAAGATAAAGTCGAAGCCGACTAACATGGCTTTATGCCTCTGCTGGCCTTTTTCACATCAGCTCTCTGCCA
Organism: Pteropus medius; assembly: GCF_902729225.1. Taxonomy (NCBI): domain Eukaryota; kingdom Metazoa; phylum Chordata; class Mammalia; order Chiroptera; family Pteropodidae; genus Pteropus; species Pteropus medius. The sequence goes on from NW_024349519.1 coordinate 28,240,066, forward strand.
TCCCCCCTTCCTCATGGTGCTCAGGCCACATTCCTTAAATATGCCACATGTTGGCCCATCTCAGGGCCTTCCGCTCACTGTTCCCTCTCCCTGGAAGGCTACCCGCTCCATTCCTCACCAGCTAACTTCTATGTCCCTTAACTCAGCTCAGATGCAATGTCTTGAAGACGCCTTTCTCGACTTCCCTCCCTAAGTTCGTTCCCCAGGTTATTCTCCTAGCTCCCTGTTCTTTTCCTTCAAGATATTTATCACAATTTAATATATGTGCGACATAGGTATTTATTTCATCAATGTCTAAGTATCAGTCATATTTTATTTCTTAACTGGGGTTGTAGGTATATTGCTTATTAAATTATACATTTAAAAATATATTGAACACACATATACCCTTAATCCTCTGATACTGTTCTAACAGACATTTTTCAAATATGTTTCAAATATTCATTTAATTGAATTAACTTCCCTTTTCAAATATTAGTGAAATGAATGGTGAAATGAATTACTTTCACTTTTCAAATATTAATTTATTTCATTGAATCCTCAAAATAGCCCTATGAAGTAGAGGCTATTATTATTCTACTTAATAGTAAGAATATAGAGGTACAGAGAAACCATTCCCCACTCCCTACCCCCCATTAAGACATTCAGCACCCCCTGCATCCTTCCCCTCTGATTGACTGATGCCAGAGGAGGAGGGGGAGTGGAAGATCCGGTAGGATATTTTATGATTCTGTCCCAAAAGTAGAATGATTCCTTCCTCTGTATCCCATTGGCCAGAATTCAGACACATGACGTGTCCAGCCATGAGGGAGGCTGGGAAATGTGTCTACAGGAAGAGGAAACAGATTTGGTGAGATCATTGCTTTGTGGCTGCCATATTTCATGAGTGCTTACTAAGTGCCAGGTGTTTTATCCATTTTATACTGTTCAGGGCTGGTAAATAATAAATACATAAATAGTAAACAAACAGATAACAATAAAATATTTTAAAATACATTTTAAATAAATATTAAAACTTAAAAATAAAATTTGAAGTAAATTATAATAAAGCGATTGCGTATGTGTGCGCATGTGTTTGTGTGTGTGTGTGTGGACAGAGAGAATGGAGTTGGGATGGTCTTGTCCTTCTATATGGGGCCAATGGTCTCAAGTAGCAGAGCCGACTCCCCAATGAGGCAGATCCAGTGAGCAGAACAAAATACTAACTGCCCCCACCTCCATTCTTCTCTTTTCCTTTTTAGGATTAGAGCCTCCTGTGCTTTAGGTGGGCAAATGGTTTCCCTGTTAGAGACTGCATTTTCCAATCCTTGCAGCAGCCATGTGACTAAGTTCTGGCCAGTGGGGTATGTGCATAAGTGATGTGTTTAACTTCCAGGTATGTCCTCCAAAGAAGACTGTTGCCTTCCACTTCCTTTTACCTGATTCCCCTGGGAACCCCAGAGGGAATCTACAAGTGATATGGACAGCAAAGCTTTCCCACTAGTAAGTGTCCCTCTGGACATTTACATGAACAAAAAACTCTTATCTTGTTATAGCCACCGAAGTTTTGGGCCTCTTTGTTACAGCATCCTGGCTTGTGCTTGACCAGTGCAGCATCAGCCCTCACCTCAGATTAACCCCTTGAGTGCTGACCTAGCTTCTCCATTCCTGTCCCCATAGCATCTACCTCCCCTCTCTGTGACTCCGATGTCTTAAACTGCACAAATCTTCCCAGATTGTGTCCTGAGTAAACATCATTATGTGAGAATCAAGACTCAGATGGAAAGATGAGGTCCAGACCTCATTAGTTCCAGGCCCTAACACTCCGGGCTGATTGCGCATTATGCTTCCATCTCCAGCCTACTTGAGTCTAGGCTCATGGAAGTCTGATGTTTTTGTCTCCTGGCATCCTTTTCCTCTTCTGCAGTTTTCCTTTGAGGAACCCCCTCTACTCCACTTTGGTCAATGCGGCATGTTATGGCAGGGTTGACTTCCTTTCACTTCCGATGATGAGCATGTGGCCCAAGATGGGAATCTGGCCCCTTTCGTTTCACTGTCATCTTTTTTTTCTTTTTTCTTTTCTTTTTTTTCTTTTTTTCTTTTTTTCTTTTTTTTTTGACTGTAGGGTAACGGCCATGGAGAGAGGGGGGCTTCTCCTCCTTTCACTGTTTAAACTGTCAGAATTTAAAAGTGGCTTGTTGTGTTTTTACCGGGTGAATCCATCAGGCTGTGCCTGCTGTGTGCTTCACAAGGGGTGTGCAGAAGATGGAGGCAAGTGACTGAACTTTGGGGGACCCTGAGATGCCAGCCTGGGCTGCTTCACTCTTACACCCACTCCTCATCCTCATCCTGGTCTGCTTCTGCCCAGTGTGGCTAGAAGTGGCCTCTGTACATTCAGGCCTCCAAAACTTTCCACCTCTTCTCCCCATGCACTCTCCTTGATTTCGTCACCTGCTGGTAGACAGAGAAGGACTTGTGAAGGGATCTGAGGCACTAGAAGGAGAGAGCACCTTCCTTCAGTTCAAAGGGAGGCTAGGTTTGCAAGTGAAGCAGAGCCACCTGCCACGTGAGTGAGAAATAAGCCTGTAGTGTGTTAAGCCCTGGAGGGTTGGGGGCTGCTTGTTACAGCCACCAGGGTGTATTTATTCTGACTAAAACCATATTTGAACTTGCTTAATCCTCAAAACAGCCATAAGAGGTAGGTTCCATTCTTATTCCCAATCTATAAATGAAAAACTGAGGCACGGAGGGGGGTCAGACACACACCCAAGGTCACACAGGGAATGAAAAAGCTAGAATTGCCACCCAGATCAGCTGCCTTCAGAGCCTGCTCTGAGCCACCGAAGTAACCTTCCAGAAGGTGCCACTCAGCACAAAGACACTTCCCTCGCTGGGCCCTGAGGTCCCTCCCCCGACAGTGTTTTTCCTGTTCCTGTGGGGGTGCAGCCCTAGCCCTCAGCCTTGACCTCTCTGTTGTATCAGGGAGTGCTCAGACGTGGCTCGACCTGCTACTCTTCTTCTACAAGGAGCCCACCTCGAGATGATGTGAGGAGCTTGGGGCAGTGCCGATGCATAATAAACTCTCGATAAATGTTCGAGATTATTAT
>NW_024349519.1:28243162-28272981 GCF_902729225.1 Pteropus medius
ATAAACTCTCAATAAATGTTCGAGATTATTATTATCATTGGGGGGGTGGGCGGGGGGGACACTGGCCAAGAGGCAGTGTAGCTCAGCATAAGCCAGATGGGTTAGGTTCAACCACGTACTAGCTGTGTGACCTTGGGTAAGTTACTCCACCTCTCTGTGCTGCAGTTCCCCCATCCAAAACTGAGGCTATCTATTTCACAGGGTTATTGCAAGGATTAAGATATAAAATGCTCCACAGTGCCTGCCACTAATGTTAAATTTTACTATGGTTCTAACACTTTCCCCTATTCGGTCTCATCTCCTGGGTCCCCAGGCCGCCCACTCCCGGTGAGACTCCCCTTTCTTTCTGGTTCCTTGGCTCCCAGCTGCTGCTGACCCCAGCCTGGGTTCCAGCGCCATCTCCTCCCTTCTCCTCAGCCCCGGGGTGACCAGAACTCTGGCCTCGTGGGACAGCTTTCTAGCACTTTCCCCTTTTTAAGAGATTGACTGCAATTTCTATAATAACATCACATTAGCTAGAAATTAATGTCCTCATTAAGACAGCAATTAGGCACATTAGTGTGGCAATAAAAGAGAAGCTTATGAAATAATTGCTGGTTCCAAAATGCCTTTAATTTAGTATTTTATATTGCACCGTGTTATTAATTTCTTCCCTCGGCAGAAGATAATAAGAGAAATGTTTGAATTGTTGGGAGGTTTAAAGTAAAAAAAATTTTTTTAAAGAAAGCGATGTCGATACCTAGAGACAGACCATCTTTCTTCTCCCCAAAGCCACCATCCCTTCCCGAGCCTGTCGGATGACGGCAGTGTCCTGGGGCTCTCAGCCAAGCCTGGAGTCCGGAAGAGGCTGGAGCTGGGCTGTCGTTGATTCCAGGAGCATGAGGAGCGGTGACATGTTTTTTTGCCTCAAACAACAAATACCTGTGCATTTCATTTTTTTTTTTTTCCAATGGCTCCATCTCCTGAATTCAAATTCTTTTAGCAAATGTTTCCTTGGGACCGGGTGGCTCTGTTGTGAGGTTCCCAGCCCAGTGGAGAAGGCAGGTGTATAAATGAGAAAATGCACTGATAGACTGGGAATAGTGCTATTTTACAACTGGAAATGAAATCGTGGATCTGAGGCACGATCATCCGTGCATGGGGAAGTCATTAGGGAAAAAGCAGATGAGGAGGGCATTCATGGGAAGTTCCTTCTCCGTTTCTGAAGCCCTGGGTCAACCTTAGCATCCCTAAATTGGCACAGCTGGACATCACGTGTCTCCTGGTGGGAACATCACATGGTACCTAGCGTCACTGGGTGTCCTCGCCCCAAATCTAGAATCTTCTCTAGATTCTAGAGCTTTCTTAGGTTGGGTTCCTAGTCTAGAGACTGACCTTGATACAAGAATTGGTGGGCAAGTAGTTTATGTGGGAGGGGACCCCAGGAAGCACCAGGAGGGGTGTGGGGAAGGGAGCCAGGGAAGGGAGGAGATAATTTCCTGTAGTGGTAAACGCCCTGAGTAACAACAAAACTTAGAGAAAGGGGTGCGGGACCGGAGGGTAGCACACCTGTCTGAGCCAGGGAGGGCCTCTCAGAGGAGCGGACAGTGAGCGGAGACCAAAGGAGGTGAGAGCGGGACCCACGTGAAGACCTGGGGGAAGAGGGTTCCAGACATGGAGAACAAGCTTGCAGAGTGTGAGGCTCAGCCAGGAGGCTGGTGAGGCAGAATGGAAGAGAGAGAGGGAGAGAGTGGAGTGGATGTGCCCAGATACCTAGAAATGAAGGACAGAGGAAGAATTCATAAGGAAGTGAAGGAGACGGTAACCGAATCAGTATCAATTACGGATTACCTATTACGCTGCGTAACAATCCAGGGGCTTAGACAGTCAGCAGTAATTATGGCTCCGCAGTCTACGAGTCAAGTGGGTGATTCTTCTGCTCGTGGCTGGGCTCCTTCTTGAGTCTGTGGTCAGCTGTGGGTCCGCGAGGCACACTCTGTCGGCCAGCACAACAGGGCTCTCCTCCACGACCCTGGCTGGCCTGGATTTCGGTCACATGACAGAGGTTCCCAGACAGCGAGCAGAAACATGGAGCATCTCTTGAGGCCCAGATTTAGAACTGCCCTGACACCTGCGCTGCACTGGAGTGGCCAAAGCAGGTCACAAGACCAGCCCAGATTCACAAGGTGTGGGGGAAATAGGCTCCACCTCCAGTGGGAGGGGCTACTCCCTCCCAAGCCCAGCCCTGGCTCTAGAAGTTCCTCTTGCCCACGTTCGCTCTAAGGTTCCAAAGGATCTGTAGCTGTGTTGTTCAAAACCCCGAATTTCTGACAAGGCTTCCTTCCTCCTCTTCTTTGGGGTGTGACCAGAACTGAAAATTTTTATTGAAGTAATTGGCCCTCCTACTAGCGATAGAGAGTTGGTGTCAGTTATGGCAGTCTGTAGGGCGCCCTGAGCGAAAGAGAAATGGGCGCTCGCAGCATGGCTTGGGCTCAGTGCCCGCTTGTGCAGTGCCCAACCTGCTCCACCATAGTAGCCTACCCCGATTAGGGGATTGTAGAGGAAAAGGGAAGAGAGAAAGAAAAGGAAAGAGATTGTACCGGGAACCAGGGCACCATTTAATCTTAGCCTTGGGACGGGATGAAAGACCTTCCTCAAGCTGATGAGAGTCCCAGGAGGGAGCCATGGCCCAGCAAGGGAACCCAGACAGGCAGCCTGGCCTCTGTGGCCTGAGGTGGGACCAGGCCCTGTGGAGGAGGGGTGGGGATCAGGAGAGGGGGAGAAGGAGGGTAGGGAAGTTGAAAGACTCTATCTACTTCTCCAACCCCTCACCGCCCCCTACATCCTGTGGCCCAAGAAAATAAAGTACAGCTGAGTTCTTGGTTGCCATGGCAACTGCCACAAAAAAAAAAATTGGGGGGGAAACACCCCTGGGGCATGAAGAAGCAATTTGCTCTCAGCTCTGGGAGGCAGGGGGTGGGAGGAAAATGAGGGATCAGAATCTCCTGGGGAGGAAAAAGCAAGAGAGCTGGGCCAGGGTAGGTGACATCCCAGACTGGAACCTTCCATGGCCCCTGCCAGCCATCTGAAGGGAGAGGGGGTGGGGACAACTCCGGCTCCCGCATAGGGGGTTTCCCAATCTAAGGCCCGACTCCTGAGGCCCACTAGGGCAGCCTCCTGCTCCCCACCTTAAGCCTCCAGCACCCAGGGTCTGCCAAGGGTGGGGCCTCCATATGAATCTCTTTTTTTGTTGTTAATTTCCAGTTTCACCTAGGAGATGGCACAGGCCTGACACCCATCAGATTCCCCCCAAACCCAGGAAGGGGCCCAACCTCATGGCCCAGCTCTTCGGCTTCCCTCAGCTCCCTCTTCAGGCTGTGATGGAAAGTTTCAGGCACCCTGGGGTGTGGGGAAGAGGGTGCATTTAAACCCCTAGAGAGACCCTGCAGCCTGGTACCCCTCCCTCTAGTTTTCCTAAACCTCCGAGAAAGCAGAGAAAGTGCAGTGTAGTGGCAGCTGAGGGTTCTTTTTTTTTTTTTTTTTTTAATCTGTTAATAAAACGCAAGCAAATCAAATCTGCTCTGAGGGAAAGAGGGGAGGGGGTGGTAAGGCAGGGGCAATGGTGTTTGCAGAAGTTGGAAATTTAATAAGAAGGAAAAATAAAAATAGCCACTGTGTTGGAGAATCACAGAGAGGGTTGAGAGAAGCAGGCGGGTGTGGGACTCCAGGCTGAGTAAAGACTCATGCAGAGGGGAAGAGGGGCATAGCTGGGGGGGGGGCAACAGGAAGGGGGCTTGGGGCACCACCCAGAGAGGCCCAATTCTTGGGCCAATTTCCCTCAGGGGTGAGCAGGGCTCAGAGGTCAAGGATTGGCAGACTGAAAGCCCAGGTGAGGAGGTTCAGTCCCTGGTCACCTGGTCTTCATGGTGCCCTTCGCCTCCTGAGCTATTCACACATCACACAGGCAGGGGTGCCATGAACAGCTGTGCATGTTGCTCACTGAACAAAAGTGCCGGACAGAAGCCAGAGCAAGGGCTGGTATCATCAGTCCCCCTTGCCACCCACTGTGTCTTCCCAGAGGAAGGAGTGCCTTTTAAAGAGCCACTCAGAAAAGGTGGAAATAACCCAAAAGTCTGCCAGCAGATGAATAGATAAACAAATGTGGTGCATCCATACAATGGAATATTATTCAGCCAGAAAAAGGAACAAGGTACTGATACATGCTATGTGGATGATACATGCTGAGTGAAGAAAGCCAGAAACAAAAGGACAAATATTGTGTGATTCCATTTATGTCAAATGTCCAAAATTAGAAAATCCATAGAGAAAAGAGATTGGTGGATGCCAAAGGCTGGAGGGAAGGTGAAAATTGGGATATGTGTTCTTTTAAAGTGATGGAAAGTTCTGGGACTTTAGATAGAGGTAGTGGTTGCACAGCATTGTGAAGTATTAAATGTCACTGAATCGTATACCTTAAAAATGCTTGACTTTATGTCAGGTGAATTTTACTTCAGTTAAAAAAAAAAAAAAGGTTCACACAAAGATGATGGAGGACCAGCTCGGCCCCTGCGCATGACAAATAACACCTCTTGCACCCCTAGGAACCCCAGGGCTGCTGATGGTCCTAGGCCAGATAAGCCTTGGGGACCCTCTGGGAGTGGCTGAATGGAATTCATTCATTCATTCATTCATTTGTTCGTTCAATAAACCCCTGCCCTTGGGGCTGACACTCCAGTGAGGAGACAGACAAGCAGAACAAACACAGCCTGCAGTGCAGGAGGTAGCGGCGTATGCTACAGAGAGAAATGAAACCAGGAGGAAGGTGACGTCTGAGCAAAGCCCTGAAACAGGCAAAGAGGAATCACACAGGTATCTAGAGGAAGAGCATTCCAGGCAGAGGGAACAGCCAGTGCAAAGCTCTGGGCCTTGTTATCTGAAAGGAGACCTCTAAGGTGACCCCAAATCTATGCGAGGACACAGAAAACAGTCATAGCAGCAAATTGTTGACAGGACTTACTATGTGTCAGATAGTGCCACCATATTCACTCATGTAATCTTCACAATGAACTGCAATGACATTGAAAATATCATTATCTCCATTTTACAGACGAGGAAACTGAGGCACAGAGCAATGTAATGGCTCCGGGATTCGATCCCGGCACGCCTGTCTTCGGATCCAGGTGGGTGAGGTCTGTGAGCTTCTTCCGGAGCCCCACCTCGACGGGGTTTCCAGGCCTGCACCGGAGCAGCCTCTGGTCCAGGGGCTTGCGGTGGAGGGTCCCCAGCGCAGGGGTGTCAGCATTGTCAGGTGATTGATGGTTTACTATTTCGCTCTGTGACCCTGGGCTCCTCCTCGCCTACAGCCCCGCAGGCAGCCCCCAGTGTGAGTCAGAGATGGGATAATTCAGTTACTAAAAAGAGAAGGAAAATTCCGGAGAGAGAGCCACAGACCTCGGGGAGAGCTGGGAGCTGGTTTTGCTGGGCTCAGGTGGGAAGGAGGAGGCAGATCCCTAATCCTGTTGGGGGTCAAGGGGCTCACAGCCCTCAGCCCCTCTCCAGCCCCATTGGACTTCCTGTCTAGAAAATGGAGACGCAATGAGTAAGAGGCCAAAGGGCAGGGTCAAGACCTCTGAGGAGAGGGCAGCGTGTGGCTTCCACCTGAAACTACTAGGTGGATGCCGGGGGGTTTATGTGAAGGAAGGTGGGGAGCTGGGCAGCTGGGGTGGAAAAAGAGCTGGGGGCTCTTTGTACCCAGATCATCATGCGTCATCCTTGGCTTGATTTCTCTCTCTCCCTCCACTCACATCCAAACTTTGGACTTCACTTCTCCCCACCTTTATGGTCCCCCACCTGGTCCAGTCCAGCGTCGCTCTCTCGGACAGTGCAGTCTCCTTTGACCCATCCCTGGCTCCACCCTTGCCCTAAGTCTGTTCCCCTCACAGTCCCGAGAGAATGCTGGTGAGCACCTGAGCCCCGTCTACCTCCTCTGCTCAGAACCCCCATGGCTTCAACCTTGGATTCATTTCCTATTGCTGCCCACTAATTCCCACAAATTTAGTGGCTTACGCAATTCACATGTGTCATCTCAGGTTCTGGTTGGGACCTCACCAAGCTGAGATCCAGGTGTCAGCAGAATGCAAGGCTTTGAGGAAGCATCCATGACCTGCTCATTCAGGTGTTGGTGGACACAATTCAGTTCCTGCCTCATCACTTACCACTGTCCCCATCCCTCACCGCACTCCAGCCTCCTCGATGTTTCTCAAACATGCCAGACGAGTTCCAGCCTCAGGGCCTTTGCATATGCTTTTCCTCCGTCAGGAAAAAATCTGCCCACTGGCATTTGCATGGCCCGCTTGCTCTCTTCACTCAGGTTTTTGCTCGGGACATAGATTGTCTCCCAATATCCCTTTGTCTTTTTTTGTAAGTAAATAATTTATTATTGTGATAAAATACACATAATCTAAAATTTGCCATGGTGACAATTTTACAGTGCACAATTCAGTGGCATTAAGTATATTCACGATATTGTGCAACTATCACTGTTGTCTAGTTCCAGAACTTTTTTCACTCTTAATGAAAACCCCTCACCCGTTAAGCAGTCACTCCCATTCCCCCCTCTCTTTTCCGTGTGTGTGTGTGTGCGTGCGTGTGTGTTTGCATTAATAGAACACCTCCAGTTTTCAGCTGGGCTCACAGCTACCCAGGAAAGAGACTACATTTCCCAGCCTTCCCTGAAGCTATGCCATGTGATTATATTCTGGCCAATGGCATGTGAGCAGCAGTGTAAGGGAAGAGCAGAGCCTCCCTGACCTAGCCCCCGCCAGGCTGGAGGGTGGACCTGATGGGGAGTTATCTAGGTCTACCCTAAAGATGATAGAACAGAAGACAGAAGAGCCTGTGCTCCCACCAGAATGTAGCAACCATCCCAGCGCTGGACCATTTACACCCAGACTATGAAGTGAGTGCTAAATAGTTATCTCTCGTTTCAGCCACTGTAACATTGGGTTTCTGTTTCAACTACCAAAGTGATATTGTTACTAACACAGCATTTGGTAATAGAATCTAAATTATGTGGCATTACTCTAGCAGGTGAGGACTCAGATATGACAGGCTGGGAAGCTGGAGGCCCCTGTTATGTAGGGACGAAACCTTTACGAAGCCCGTTGCTATGGACTGAACGTGTGTGTCTCCCAAAATTCACATGTCGAAACCTAATCCCCAATGTGATGGTATTAGGAGGTGGGGCCTTTGGGGGCATCATTAGGTCATGAGGGTGGAGCCCTCATGAATGGGATTAGTGCCCTTATAAAAGAGACCGAGAGAGCTCCCTCGCCACATCTGCCACATCTGCCGCATGAGGACACAGTGAGAAGACGGCTGTCTATAACCAGGATGTAGGTTCTCACCAGACACCTAATCTGCCTGCCTCTTGATCTTGGACTTCCAGCCCCCAGACCTGTGAGAGATACATGTCTGTCAATTATAAGCCACCCAGTCTGTGGTATTCTGTTACAGCAGCCTGAGCAGACTGAGACAGTTGCTATCTGTGATATCCTCGAAGACAGCCTGTTGCCCTAGAGAGAGTGGTTGGCTTTGTGCAGCACAGACCATGCACCAGCTATGACTGTTATGTGAGTCAGAAGTGACCTTATGTGTCCTTTAAACCAGGGGTCCCCAACCCCTGGGCTGCGAACAGGTACCGGTCCATGGTCTGTTAGGAACTGGGCCGCACAGCAGGAGGTGAGTGGCGGGTTAGCAAGTGAAGCTTCATCTGTATTTGCGGCCACTCCCCATCACCGCCTCAGCTCCACCTCAGGTCATCAGGTATTAGATTCTCACAGGAGCACGGTCCCTGGTGCCAAAAAGATTAGAGACCACGGCCGTAAGCCACATAATGTTTCCCTTCCTATCTACATCCATTCAGTTCCTGAATTCAGATGACAAGAGTCTGGATGGCAAGTTTAGGTAGTGGTGGAAACTGCGTTTTCCAAATGGCAAACCTTTGGACAATGAGGGGTACCTTCATCTGGGGACCTTTTTCATTCACAGCAGACTTCCACTTGCCTTAGCTAATATTTGCCCACAGAAGGGAATACTTTTTTCATTGACTGTTTTGGGGATTCAGTGAGGGACATGGAAAGCACCTGGCATGTGCCTGGAACGTGCAGGTGCTCCGTAAAAGTTCGTTTCCCCTGCCACCTCCGGCCTTCCCAAACTGCCAGGGAGGCTCCTTTCACGTCTCTTTTGTTGCCAAACAAGAAGCAGCTTCTGTGGGCTGGACCCTCTCCAGACAGCTGGCTCTCTCTCTGGTTCTGGTAACTCTGTTCCCTCCCCGTGCCCCTCCCTGCCTAGTTCGTTCCCCTCAACCCGCCCCGGTTTCTACCTTCCTCCACTCACCCTGCAAGCACACCAGCAGCAGCAAGGCTGGGGCTAGTTTCTCACAAAACTTTTGATGACTGTTTTCTGACTACTAAGTGGTTAAAAATATCCACTCCGCCCAGGCAATTTTGCTAAGCTGGTGTCAGGGGGAGAAAGAGAGACTCAGGAGAACTCATAAATGAAGCAAATTGCTGAAAATCGGATTTTTACTGTCTTATCTAGGAGCCACATGAGAGGAGATGAGATTGCAATTGCTGCTGGAACTTTCTCACATCCCCAAGTCTGGGGCAAGAAAGTGGTGGAGAGCAGGGAAGGAACGTTGAGAGAGAACAGGGAGAGAGAACAGAAGGGAAGACAGAGGTGCAAGAGGGAGGGAGCGGGAAGAGACAGGGAGGGAAAAATGAATGGGAGGAAAGGACAATAGCCATGTGAGACACTGGGGCATGGGTCTGGATGTCATGACCCCAGCCAGGGGCACTGGCAGCGGCCGTGCCTCTTTCAAAGCCCCTTCGCCTGTGGCATCCAATTTTAATGGTCCAGCAAGCTTATGCAATAGGTAGGAACCACTCACCCATTTTACTGATGAGAAGACTGAGGCTTAGAGGAAGGAAGCCTTTGTTCAGGATCGTAAAGCTAACCTACTAGTTCATCACTGAAATGACCAAATGAGAGTCTAGAATAGGGCTGAGACAACTTTTTCTGTACAGGATCAGAGAGTAAATATTTTTGGCTTTGCAGGCCACACCTCCTCTGTTGCAACGACTTAAGTCTGACATCGCATGGAGAAAGCAGCCATAGACAATATATAAAGAAATATGTGTCCGTATGCCAATAAAACTTTATTTACAAAACCAAGTGGCCCACTGGATTTAGACCAAGGGCCTTAGTTTGCCAACCTCTGGTCTAGAGTTGTTTTGCCCAATATGGTAGCCGCTTGCCTTATGCGGCTGTTTGCATTTAAATTCATTGGGATTAAAAAAAAAAAATTAAACATCCAGATCCTCAGTGGCACTAGTCACATTTCAAGAGCTCGATGACTGCATGTGGCCTTGCATGTTGGCCACTCTGTTGGAAAAGTAACCATTTCCATCATCACAGAAAGTTTTATTATACAGAGCTGTTCTAGAATGTTTATCTCACGTTTTCTAGGAGTCAAGGTTAAAGGAATGATATTTGAGGCTTTTGTTTATTCAGTCAACAAACTTTTGTCTAGCACTGTCTGGGTGCCAGACCCTGATATTGGTGCTGGGGACACAGAGGAGACTAAGAAAGACCCATTCCTGGTTTGATTGCTTTATTGTCTGAGTTGCCCTTCCACCCACATATCTGTGTGTCTTGCTCTGATTTTCATTCAGGCTTTTGCTCCTGTGCAGCCTCCTCCCGGAAGCCTTCCCTGACCACTCCAACAGAAGAGAGAACCCCTTCCTCGTGCTGTTTTACCCTGCCTGATTCTTCTTCACAGCTCTCTCCACCAGAATTCAAAGTCCATTAGGACAGGGGTTTTGTTCTGCTTTCTCTTTAACAAGAAAGGTAGCTGCAAGCCCAGGCTTTAGAGAAGACCACCTGAGTTTGCATACTGCCCTCTCCTCTTGCAGGCTGTGTGATATTCAACAAGATGCTTGGGCTTTCTCTGCCTCTGTTTCTTCACCTGTAAAATGGGAATAATAACACTATGTTAAATGGTGGCCCCCAAAAGATATGTCCATGTCCTAATACCCAGACCCTGTGAATGTGAGTATACTGGAAAAACGGTCTTTGCAGATCCCAAGGTGAGGTCATTGTGGATTACCTGGGTGGGCTCCAAGTCCAATAACAAGAGTTCTTTTAAGAGAAAGGCAATAACATAGTCTAGCCTAGAAGTGACACAGTTTAGTTCTGTTCAAAATTCCTTGGCCAGAACACATCATGTGGCCCCATTTAATTATTAGGGGGCCAGGAAACGTGATTCTGCCCAGAAAGGGGAGAACCAGAGATATTTGGAGAACAGCGGTCATGACTCAACCACATAGCCATGGTCTGGAGAGAGATGGAGAGCCCCAAACCCAACATTTAATGACTGAGTGGAGAACGACCCTGTGAAGGAGGCTACAAGGTTACAGCTGGAGGAATGCAAAGACTTTTCTGTGCATCAGTCTGGTGGTTGCTACAGGCAGAGGACAGGCTACCCCAGACATGGGCCAGGAACTGATATATGAGAGCAGTCCCCATGGCTAGGCTGGAGATGGTTCCTCCATTAAGCTGATATTCCATCCTCCTCAGAATCCCACCACATCGGTTAGGCTCAGATGAGGACAGAAGCCACCCTAGGTATTTCAGTAGGAAGGGATTGAATGCAGAGAATCAGGGCCTGCAGACCCACGGAGAGGCCTGGAGGCACTGCAGACATGCCAGCAACCAAGAAGGCAGCACGGGCAGGAACCTCAGACAATCACCACTGACGATCTCGACTGCCTGCTCTCAACATCAAAGTGGGTAATTTGGGGGATGATGCCCAGAGGTGCCCTCACAACTGTCATCTGCCAGGGCCCAAGGTCCTGCTCATGATTGACAGGAACAGTGATGGCTTCTGTTTATCTTCCACATGACCAGTCTCACATGAATGCCTCTCAATTGTAGACTCCACCCTGTAGCCCTGCTGAAAACAGCATCTTAGACATGCAGTTCAAGAATTTCATTCCCTGAGATATAGTAGGGAACAAAAAGAGATGCAGAGTTGCTGGCAGATAATCCAGCACACTCAAAAAGGTGGAACATGGAGATAGTGGCCAGAAGGGCTTGGGGCATGGTGATATGCTGGCCATGTTTGCAAGTGTCGGCATCATGGTGACAGGAGGAACTGGAAGTGATCCTGGGCCATGGTGGGGGTCGAACCCCATTCCAGATGTCCAAGGCAGCTCCCTTGTTCCATGAGGTTATTCCTTCTTAGGTGTCTCTTGGATTGTGTACCTTCCTACAAAGTGACAAAAGTTAGGTGGCAAAGTCGAACCCTGGCAATGAATGGGATGTTTAAAAGAATGCAGTAGCATGTAATGATCAAAAGAAGTGAGCTATCAAGCTACAGAAAGACATGGGGGGACCTTAAATGCACGTTGCTGAGTGAAAGAAGCCAGTCTGAAAAAGCCACAGACTGTATGAGTCCAGCTTTATGACATTCTGGAACAGGCAAAAACTATAGGGACTCTGCTGCTAGGGTTCCTTGGGGAGGGATGGATCGGTGGAGCGCAATGGATTGTTCGGTCAGTGAACTATTCTGTAGGACACCGTAGCCAGTATTTCGTGTGAATACGTGAAATCTCGCATCGTGAAAACCCATGGGCCATGCAACACCTTGGATCAACCCTGTGTCAACCATGGACTTGTTAGTGACACTGTGTCAGTGTCGGTTCATCCGCTGTAACAAATGTACCACACTAGTGCATGATGTTAATACAAGGAGAAATTGGGGTGCATATAGAAACTGTCTGCACTATCTGTACAATTTTACTGTGAATCTGAAACTGCTCGAAAATATAAAATCCATTGATTAAAAAAATAACAATAAGCAAAGAGTGACTTGGGGCTGGATCGTGCTCCAATCTTCAGGTGTTCTCTGATAAACAGAGAGAGCTGATTGAGCTGTCACAGGTGCACTAGGTATTGAGCTTCCAGCCTCTATAGCTGGCAGCCATGAACTTCTCGCTTTGGGTAGACCTGGAAACTAGCCTGGCCTGCTTCCCCTGTCAACCTCGATGGTCTCTCTCCAGGACCTGGGCTCCCTCACCAAGACTCTCTTGGTCTCTTTTAGATTAGTAAGCAAACTGGGCCTCAGTTTTACCTTCTATAAGTGGGGATATAAGATGTAATAGTCAGAACAGCCTAGGTTACGCTACCTAAGAAACAAGCCCAGACTGCTGAACTAGAAGAGGTTGTCTTTGTAGATTCGAGACATACTGCTTATCAGCGATCTGGAAAATGAGACTTTCAAAAGATACTCATTTATGATGCAGCAGGCCCGGGTTTGCAGCAGGTCAGCATGGCAGGGATTACTGTCTCTGAGTGTCCGCTGCAGAAGCAGCAAACACAGATGGCAACACTTTTCCAAGTATGGCCGCCTGCCTCCTGTCCAGAGCCAAACAAGGAGACAGGACAGTTCCAAGCCCAGCCTCTCCTGGCGTCCACTCTCCCAATCCCAGAGCCAACCCTTTCCGTCCTTCTCTGCTCCCTGTCCCACATTCCCTCAGAGCTGGAGGTTAATAAACTCGTCACTGATGAGTGGGAAACACGTCTGCAGAGGTTTTAATTACAGCAGAAAATTGGCCCAATTGGTATATAATGTAGAATAAGTGTCGAGTTAACTGGTCAGGGCAGGAGGAGCTGAGATTTGCATGAAAGTGTCCTGAGCCCTGCCTGGCTGGTTTTCCCTGGGAGCCTCCGTGTGCAGGGAACTGTGGTTCTGGCTCCCTAGGGACTGCAGGGGGAGCGCCTCAAGGAGCTCTGAAAGAGGAAAGGAAGCAGCCCGGGGTGAAAATGTAAGAAGGCGTTTCTAAAACCTCAGCTCAGGACTCTGCTCTCTGGCCTCAGGCTTTTTCTCTCTTGTAAGGAACATTTGATCTCTAGTAGGCAGCAGCGAGGCAGTGTTGTGGTTCATGTAATGGGGGTGTGGGAGGAGCTGGGGAATGGGGTAGAGGTCTGCTAGGACCCTAGGGATTGGTCCCTTGAGGGAACAAGGCTGAGATGAAGGAGCTAAACTTCTCAAGTGAGGGTGGGAGAGAAGAAAGCTCCCTGGTCCTCTCATTCAGCCTCTGCCCGTCTCCCCAAGGGGAGCTGAAGGAGGTAAATTTTCCAGGAGATCGTGCCTGAGAGAGGAAGAAAGGAAAAGCAGCAAACAATAGGAGGCAACAGGATATGAAAAGCCGACCCCCACCCAGAACCCACTGCTGTTTAGGATCTTCCATAAGTTCCAGGTCCCCGAGGATGACCCGTCCTGCACAGAGACAGTTTAGAAATAAGAGCAGACTCTGCAGTGAGACTGCCTGGATTCTAACTCTGACTCCATCACTCATCAGCTGGGTGACTGAGGGCGAGTGACTTAAGCTGTCTGTCTCAGTTTTTGTCACCTGTAAAATGGAGGTGTCGTTTCTCATGGTTAGGCTAGGCTAAGCAGCAGAAACAAAGAAACTCAACATCTCGGCAGCTGAAAATCAGTGAGGAGGTTTTACTTCCTCCCGCGTGCTTCATGTTCATTTTGGGTCATTGAGGGAGGCTCTGCTCATCATAGTCACTGTTGGAGCAGTTACATTCTGGAACATTCTGGAACATTGCTGACTGTCATGCCAGGAACGAGTAAGATCTCTGGAAGTTCTCACAGGCAGTTAAATGCTCTAACGTGGGGATGACACATGTCGGTTCCACTCACGCTCATTGGTTGGAACTAGTCACAGGACCTCCCCCACAAAGTGGTCAGGAGGCACAATTCTTGGCCAGCAACACTGATGGCCTCCAACTGAAAATTCAGTTAATGAATGTGAAGCTTGGGACAGTGCCTGGTACACAGAGAGCCCTCTTCCCCCATTCTGTGTTTCATCAAGAAACATGATCTCACCCAGGTGCCTGATGTTTCTTCTGATGCTGGTGGAGCAGTGGCTGGAAGCCTGGGAGGTATGCTCCAGTGTGCTCCCAGTGTGCGCCAAGTGTGTTCCAGGGATGTCCAACCACTGAGGCACAAGGTACACTCGTGCCAGACCCTGAACTTGGACAAGACCATAGAGCACCATCATGCATTCTGGAGAGGGAGACGTGAGCTGGAGCCTGCCCACACCCTCCACCCGGGACCAACAGGCACCCTCGCCCCGTAGACCCTCCCATATTCAGGCCGTCCATGCCACCTGGACAAGGGCAAGTGCTCACATCGGCTCTAGCCCGCAGCCTTGAACCTTCTGAAGGCAGGAACCTGCCACCACTCCTCATCGTCCCTCATGTATCTGTTGGTTAATGTCCGTTTCTCTTGGCCAGGAGGAGCACTCACTCAGAACCAGACCCTTTCACAAACTCAGTTTTGGACTCAAACAGAGGAGGGGATAGTAACAGGTAAGGAAACAGGCTCAGAGAGGCAAAGTCACTTGCTCAGTGTCTCCCAGCAGAAAGTGGTGGAACTCAGGCTGTTCTATTATCAAAGGTTTCAAAAATGTCACCAGGCTGCCTCTCTGAGGCGTCTGCGCCCCCTATTAGTTCCTACACGTTCCAGCAGCCTCCTGCAGCCTCCCCTCCCCCCTTGACCCTGCTCGTGGGAGCTGGGCAGACCCACAGAGGCCCTGGTTAACCCATCACCAACCTGAGCGCACCAACGAGGCCTGCCAGGCACCCAGGGAGCCCCCTGAACAACTGACATCACCCAAGGGCCTGAAAAGCACTGGTAAATCCAGTTAAAACCCAGTACCCTCCGCAGACTCGGCCTAATTACCCCAGCAGAGCCTGCTCAGGCCCCAGGCCAGGTGGCTCCTCCAGCGGCTTTGGCTTAAGGACAGGAGAGCAGCAAAGCAGTGCAACCCAAATCCTCCTCCAGCCCCTCCACCATGGGGATGGTGAGGCCATGGCTAGCCTGGAGGGGCCGTTTTTAGGGGTTCTATAGCCACAGTGGTGGATTCTCAGGCAGGGGAGAGAAACAGGTAGAGGGGAAGAAGCGCCAGCTGCCTTCCCAAGGAGACGTCCCCTAGGTATACACCGCACTGTCTCTCCTCTGTAATGAGGCAGGGGTGGGGGGCCTGAGAAATCCACCAAAGTGTTCCAGTTTCCCAGCTTCATTGGCTGAGAGCTAAGCTCTGCCTGGGGCCTCCCTGCCCAGAAAGGGCAGGAAAGGAGAGTTAAGGAGGATTTAGAGACCCGCCCGCCTGCTGAGAGATTAGATTAGATCAATATGCAGAGGGCCTGGCGAAGATCCCCTCTGAGGGGCTCGTTAAGAACGTGACCCTGAGAGGTAATTAACAAACTTGCTGGAGTTGGGCCAGGCTCTCCACCCCCACTGAATACTCAGCAGCCTCTGGGAAGCTGGGGCTGGGGTCCTGGCTCTGTCTGACTCCTCTGAGCCAGCCCTGCAGGTCCTGGATCCAGGTTCTCCATCCAGCTGCTGGAGGGGAGACAGGTGGAGAATCATTATAATAGCTATTGTCATTTATTGAGTGCTTGCTGTGTACTCTTAACACTCTAAAGCTTTAAATAGCTCCGTGAGCTCTTACAATTCTAGGAGGCAGGTTGTTATCAGGCGTTCTACTTTGCAGACAGAGAAACTGAGGCACAGGGAAATGAGGGTCATACCATCAGTAAAATGATCATTCTGGAATTCAAAGTCAGGCATTTAGGGGCCAGAGCTTGGCCCCCAACCTTCTGGATGAGCTTCCCAACCCCCAACTTGCCCCAACTCCTAGACAAAGTAACACCAATAACCACTGTATTGTCCTCCAGTCATTTTTCTGGCACCTTTAACCGTGTGGAACCGTCTGAGCTTCCAAGGGCAAGGGAAAACTCTGTTTGAACCAAGCACAAATCATAAAGCCCATGCATCAACAAAAGCAGATGACCCAGAAGGTCTACAAGCTCCAGGAAGATAAAGATGGGGATCCCATTTATCTCTTCTTGAGAAGCAAGCACATGGTCTGGCATGTGGTGGGTGGTCAGTATGTTTATGTGCAGTTTAACCGAACCAATGGGTGTGGCCCTTACTTATAGCCCATTTACTTGTAGTTCAGATACAATAATAACTACTATAGTAATTGGTTACATTAAATGGGTGCAGGGAGCTATTCAAACCAACAATGCTGGAGGCAAGAGATGGGAAGAAATCCTGCCTCCCTCACGTACTAGCTGTGCCTTGATAGCCTTTTCTCTAAGATGGTTTATTGTGAGGGTTACAGAATATTGTCTGTTAAGTGTGTGGCAGGATGCCTGGTACCTAGTAAGCACTCAAATAAGCATGAACTCGAATTTTTTGAGGAGGCTAATAGAAAAACTATAAAAATAGACATAAGACCTCAAAAAATCTTGGTAGCCTAGGAACAATCTTTTGAGTTACTAGGACTGTTGAACAAGATAAGAACTTGTATTGGCCACAAAAAGGGGGATCCAAAATCTGGTTATCTACAGACAGCCTGAATGGGGGTTTGAAAAACTATAACATTGATAGTGACAAGTAACAAGAGCTGATAGTTCTCAGCCCCTGGGCATTTGTACTCCCAGCAATCTGATAAAGCAGGTACTATGATTATCCCATTTATAGATGAGGCAACTCAAGCTCAGAGTGGTTAAGAAACTTGCCCAAGATCACACAGCATATAGCGATCAGGCTGGGACTCAGGCCTGGCTCTGTCTGACCCAAAGTCCTGCTCTGAGGAAGACGAGAAGGATAAACATCTACAAAGATCAACAGTGATTTCCTCAAGACTAGAAATGTGAGCAAACGCTATTGTCTCCTGGTGTACACCGAGTGTGTTTCCTGCCTGTAATAAGAAACAAAAAGCTAAATATTTAATCTTTCTTCCTAAATTTAGGTAAGAAGAAAAGTTCAAGAGGAAGAAACCTTTTTGATCAGGGTTCCCATGGAATGCAGATCCTGCAATTTAAGTAGGTAACTTGAGGTCTGTTATAAAGATGAAGGAAGCTTCAGGAATAGCTCCACCATACTGCCCCGGGGCCTTGTGAGGTTGAGGACTGTTACCATGCCCGGTGCTGTGGCCCAGGTCAGGTGGGAGCAACCATTGCAGGACAGGTTCAGAGCAGACTGCACTTCCCTCCTGCCCTCTATCTCCTACCAGCGCCTCCTGTTGGCTGAACCCACTGCAAGCAGGAGGACCAGGGAGCCCCAATCTGTCCCAGCATCCCCAGCCAGGTGGAGGAGGGCGAAAGGTGGATCTTGCAGACCACATGGGAATGACCTTGTCCTACCCTCCTTAGAATTTAAAACCAGCCAGCTCTTCCACCCATGGGAATGAAGACCTTTTGGAGAAGTATTTGTTCTACTGCACAAGTTGGTACAGACAAGGGCTTTGGCAAGAATAAAATATTGGATACAACCTTAAGGTTTAGCCACGGGGAACAAGTTAAATGAGGAGGGAAGGAGGGAGGGAGAGAGAGAGAGAGAGAGAAATGGAAAAAGCACCAGAATCTATTGCAATTGTAGTTGGTTGAATTGTGTCTCCTCCAAAAGTTATGTCTAAGCCCTGTCCCCGGGGAACTGTGAATGTGACATTATTTGGAAGTAGGGTCTTTGCAGATGTAATTAGTTAGAGATCTCAAAATGAGATCATCCTGGATTTTAAGGTGGGCTCTGAACCCAGCGACTGGTGTCCTTATGAAAGGACAGTGTGATTTGGATACACAGGGAGGAAGGTCAAGAAAGGCCAGGAGCCACAGGAAGCTGGAGAAGGCCCTGATGGGTCCGCCCCCAGAGCCTCTAGAAGGAGCTTGGCCCTGCCGACACCTTGGTTTCAGACTTCCGGCCTCCAGATTGTGAGAGAAATTTCTGTTGTTTTAACACCTCCAGTTTGCAGTCAATTTTGACAGCAGTCACAGGAAACTAATACAGTAACCAAAAGACTGGGAGCTAGTGGCTATACCCCAACTGTCTCACCTGGTGTGGACAAGTCTGAGATGCACAATCTACATTGAGTCTGCCAGGGGTCCACAGCAGGACTGAGCCCACGGGGGTCACCTGCTCATTAATGCCCCTCCTCCACTGGCTTCCTTCCTTCCCTGTTGTATTAATTATATAATCTTGCTTAACAAATTACCCCAAATGCAGAGGCTTACAACAATGATCATATATTATCTCTCATGTTTCTGTAGATGAGGAATTCTGACAGGGCACAGGGGGAACAGCTTGTCTTTGCTCCCCAGTGTCTGAGACCTCAGCTGGAGGTCTTTAAGTCTGGAATCATATGAAGGGGCAGTCTTTCCTTGCATGACAGGTGGCTGCTGTCATGATTGACCACAAACTGGGTGTCAGCTGAGGATCTCGCTGGGGCTGTCAGCTGGAACACCCACATGTGGCCCCTTATATGGTCTGGGCACCCTGACATATGTGGCTGGGTTTCAAGTGCAAGATCTGGGAGAGAGAGAGGGAAGAGGAAAGAGGGAAGAAAGAAGAGAGAAGGAGAGAGGACCAGGTAGAAGGTATCTCACCTTTCATGACCCATCTTCTGGAAATCTCTCAGAATTACTTCCTTTATACACCATTGGTTGGGGCAGTCAGAAGCCCCATCCCGATCTAAGGGGAGAGAGCACAGATCCCCGCCTCTTGTGGGAGGAGCATCGGCAAATTGTAAGAGCCTGTGCAAATGGGATAAATATGAGGGGTGACCATCTTTGAAAATCACAACTTATAGTTCCTTTTTCACTTCTGTGTTCCCCTACAGCTGTTATCTGGGATCACCTCCCAAACCAACAACTTACCTCTAGATCTTTGTCTCAAGGTCTTTGCCTTTGAGGGAACCCAAACGAAGATATCACACAGATCAATACTGTACTTATATAGGTGGGTATAGGTGTATGTAAATGTTCAGAAAAATGTCTGTAAGGATACACCCCAAAGAGACAACAATGGGTCCTCTAACAAGGGAGCTGGGACAGAGGTCAAGAGGGTTCCTCTGTAATATCTGGATTTTCTTGCCCCGAGGAGAGATTTCCTACATCCGCTGTGGAAGTCACAGAGGGAGGGCAGGATCAGAAAGCCACTGTAACTTTCAGGAAGACTAGTTTGAAGCAACTGTGGCTCTTTTAACAGATACAGGAACCAAGAAGAAAGGCAGAGGGCAAACCCAGGTAGCCCCTCTCTCCACCCTGAGGGGGATCCGCCAGCTGAGCTGAAGTCTTTGGGTATTTCCAGGGTCTGAAGAATACCTTCCCCTAGGAGAACACCTGAACCTCAGTTATCGAATCTATGAAATGGGTAGATAATGACAATCCCTCGAAGCCGCTGTGAGGGTAACATACATTATTACACATGAAAGTGATTCACATGGGGCCAGGAACATAAAAACAATAGATGTATTGAGCAACAACTGTGTGCCAGAAGTTGTTTTAAGGGCTTTTTGTGTGTTAATCCATGTAACTCCTCACAATAAGCTGTGAAGTAGGAACCATTATTGTCTCAGTTTTGTAAAAGAAAGGTTAAGGAATGAGCTGAGGCCACACAGTGAAGCTGCCAGACCTCTGACCTTCCTTTCCTTCTGACTCCAAGTGCAGTGCTCTTTCTACACATCATTCCACGCCTCCCATGGGAAAAATGAAAGAACAAACAGGAAAAGTCGGAGCTGGAGAAAGACTGTTTTCTTGGTCTTTTCTAGGACCTAGGAGGGCTGGTAATAACCTAGAAAGTGGGTACCTTCCCTTCCTTATCCCTAACCACTGTCAGGGTTCCACTCAGACCCTCCTCTCTAAACCAAAGTTTTGAAGCAAAGCTGGTTGGGGAAGCATCTCCTTCAAGATCAGAGGAAGTGGGTTCTGCCTCCCCCATTCCAATTTCCCTTTTAAGGGGGAAAAGCTCCCTATGCAGTGAGGCAGAGCAGAGGCTTGGGGGCGGTGCCTCAGAACCCCATTGCCATAGCAACCAGACTCACTAAGAGTTTCTGGTACAGGAGCTGGCTGGGCCCACAGCTTGGGCGGGAAGGGGACACGGGAGTAGGAAGGAGACCTCAAGAATGTCCCCTTGCCGGCAGACTGGATAGCCCACGCCCACAGGCTGGAGGCTCAAGTCACCCCAGGGACATGAGAGAGAAGCACCTGCACCCCAGGACCTCCTTCTTGAATCTGGGGCAGCTGTTTAAATTTTGTCCGTCCTGGAAGACTGTTGTCAAACCTCTGAGGAGGGAGGTGTTACGATTCTCACAGCATAGGGTCACACACAGCTCTAAGTGACATTTTCTTTAGTGTTTCTTTCTTTTTTCTTTGAATGAGATATAATTTGCATAAGATGAAGTGCAGTCTTAAGTTTCAGCTTGATGAATTTTTATGTGTATCTACCTGGGTATCGACCACCCAGATCAAGAAAGGAATGAGCCAAGGCCACACAGTGAGGCTGCCAGACCCTTGACCTTCCTTTCTCTCCGATTCTAAACACAGCGCTCTTTCTACACATCGTACCACAACATGTTCGTCCCTCCAGAAAGTTCCCTCATGCTCTTTCCTGGAAGGCAGTATTCCCCAACCTGACTTTGTCTTCACAGATTAGTTTTGCCTGTGCTTGAGCTTCATATCAAAGGATCCATACTACATGCCTCTTCTGTGTCTGATGTCTTTCATATTACAGAAACCTGTGGGAATCATCCTTGACGTTGCAAGTATTATTAGTCTTTTTCCTTTTTCTTTGTTATGTAATATTCCATTATGGGGATGTACTATACTTTGCTCATCTATTCTGCTCTTCATGGATATTCGTTTGCAGTGATCAATCATTGTGAATGAAATTGCTATGAACATTCTTGTGTCTTTTGGGGAACACAAGTTCACATATCTGTTGGTTCAATGCTCAGAGGTGGAATTGCTGAGTCATGGGGCAAGCATATGTGTAGTTTTAGGAGTTACTTCTGGTTATCCAAAGTGGCTGTACCATTTTACATTTTCACGAGCAATGTAGTAAAGTTTCAGTTGCCCCGCATCCTTGTGAACACTTGGCATCATTGGTCTTTTTGATTTTAACTATTTTAAGGGATGTGGTATCTCATCGTGGCTTTATTTGTATTTCTCTATTGACTGATGATGTTGAGCATCTTTTCATGTGCTTATTGGCCATTTTGATATTCTTTTTGTTAACAGTTCAAGTCTATCATTTTATAAATTTGGTTATCTTTTTCTTGTTGATTTGTAGGCGCTCTTTATATATTCTGGATGAGTCATTCATCAGATACACGTCTTGCAAATATCTTCCTCTTAGGAGACTATTTCCTACTCCAAATTCTCTCTCCAGGTTCTGGACATAGAGAGGCCACAGGAGTGAAAAGCCACAGATTATTTATTCTTTTCTAGTTCTATCTTCATAAAGAAGGCAGGTACCCTGATTTATGAAATCCTGTGACATGCCAAGGACTTTATATCATTATATCCTTAAATACTTACGTCATTCTTATATATTTAATTCACTTATTCAATACATATCTGAAAATCTAGTAGATGCTAGATATTCTGGGCCACACTGGGAACAAGAGTCAAGGTCTAAAAAGAGATTTATTCCAGTGGGGGGTGGTGAGGCTGGGAAGGTGGTGGCTGGAGAGCAACCGGAGGTGGTCAGGAAGGTCCCTTGGAGGTGGTGACATGGCGCTCAGACTTGACGAAGAAGCTGGAGCCGGCCATGTGAGGTCTAGGGGTATGGCTGTTCCAGGAGTGGGAAACAGCTGGTGCAAAGGCTTGGTGTGGCTGGGAGTAAGCAACCGGGAGAGAGATCCAGAAAAGCCTGAGCCAGGGATTAGATAGAATCTAAGAGTCATGGAGATGTTACAGCGTCCTGAGCAGGACATGAATGCCATTATGCATGATGGGGCAGGACCAGGGTGGGGCCCCAGAATCGAGAAGTGAGAGAATTCAGGTTCTATTTGAACAGGGACTCTTCGGTACAGGGAACTTAATCTCAGAGAGGCTAAGTGACTTGTCCAAGGCCACACAGCTAGAAAATGGGGGTAAGGCCAGAAAACACAATTTTGACCTTTCAAATACACGAACAATGTCATGTTGTGGGTGGTGCGTCTTCAGGAAACCTAGACATGTGGGGATCCAGGATGGTGGTGGAGTAATGAGAGGAGGGTGGCTGCAGACCTAGAAAAATCCATGTCCTTCAGGTGGTCTCTACTTGCCCCTGGGATGCAAGGCAGGCAAGTGGCAAGCTGTAAATTGAACTGAGACCCAATGGGGAGATGCATCAGAGATGTCCTGGATCCCTATACCCACCAGTGCCTATTCACAGAAATGACAAGGGCCGTGGGCCCTCAGGAGAGGACAGAAGCCCTGTTTGGTCCTTGAGTATATAGGATGGAGGTTGCTGGGGAGATGCCGCTGCTAGCCCCATTAGCACCACCATTATCATCCCAGATTTATATTTGTGTAACTGCCTCCCACCCCCACCCCACCCCCAATAGCTCCAGCACCTCCCCGGCTGCAAACCCGACTTTGCCCGGAAACAGCCTCGGAGCCGCCTGCTACCGTGCCATTAGCACGCAGGGAAGGGGTTGTAGGGGGAGGGAGCAGTCAGCAGGGAAGAGTGGGGGGCGGGAGGCAGGATCTGGGAAGGATGGAAAAGGAGAGGGACAGCTACCTAGGGTGGAGGGGCGAGTCACGGGTCCTAGAGTGCTTGGCCAGAGAGCGGGCCCCTGGGACAGCCCAGGGTGTCCGGCGCCCTCTCTGGCCAATGCCAAAGCCGATGGGGGACTCAGCTGGGAGCTTTCTGTCCTTGAGTTACTAGAAAGCCAGGCACCAGAACCCCTAATTCTGGAAACCGGAGCCCTAGTCCTGGCCCATCTGCCGGGCTGCCCCTGCGAAGCCGGGGGATCTGGGGAGTGTTGGAGCGGGGAGGGCTCCGGTCCACAAGCCAGGACTCCCCCCGCCCCAGTCCCGCCCAACCCTCTAGCCCCTCGGGGGGCCCGCGAGAGTCCCCTCCATCGCGAGGGAAATCAGTGCAGCATTAATGTACGATTTCCAGGCGGGGGGGAGCGCTTCATAAAAGATGCATTGTTTCCACGGCCCGCTCGCGGCTCCCTCCCCAGCACCGGCAAGATGGCGGCGGCCCCAGCGGAGGGCGGGAGCCGAGCCCGCGGCCGGGGAGGGACGAGGGGGAAGTGGGCCCCTCTCTCCTACAGGGGAAGGTGGGAAGAGAGGCCTGTAAGAAGGAAGGAAGGGGAGAGAAAAGGAGAGAGGGAGGGAAGGAGGAAAGGAGAGGAGAGGAGGGGGCTGGGAGGACGATGGAGAGAGGCGGAAGCAGAGGGAGGGATGGTGGGAGGGAGGAGGAAGAAAGGCGGACCAGAGGAGGTGCACCAGAGAGGCAGCAGAGCAGGAGGGAGGGCGGAGGGGAGAGAGGTGAGGATGGGAGAGGGCAGGGGGCCAGGAAGAAGGAGGGGAGAAGGAAAACGGGGAGAACAAGGCTGTGGGAGCAGCCTGGACGAGAAGGAAGTGAAACCCAACCCCTCGGCTGTCCGTAGGCTCCACCCCCTTCCAGGGGTGCTCCCAGACAGGCTCTCTCCTGGTATCCTCCCCAGTGATGAGCTACCCCCACATGGAGGGGGCTGCACCCCTTTGGCCTGGCTCTCCACCTTCCTTCTCGCCCTGGCGCACCAGGGGTGTCAAACTTACCCCATCAGTCTTTTAGGCAGAAGAGTAGTCTCCTCCCTCACTTTTGCTTCTCAGACTCTGACCAACGCCCCCCCCCCTCCCTCCTCCCCCCTCCACCCGTGGCCCAGCTGCTATGCCCCTCACTCTCTCAACGCCTGGCCTCCAGGTTTGACCCCGTAGAGGCCCTTTCCTTAGCGGGGATGAAGTTTCAGTACATCTGCATCCGGTCCTACCTCCTAGCGGGGCGTGCCAGGGTTCCAGCGGGGGAAGGATGAGGCAGAGGAGAGCCAAGACTATATGGGTCCCCTACCCGCCCCGCCCCCGCCAGGTGCCCCACTCTTGGCCCCAGATCACCCTCGGGCCCTTTCCTCTGCCTACTCCCTCATCCTCCCTCAGCAACCACGATGAGAGTTTCAAGCCCTCCCCATCCCAACCTTCCTGCTTCACCATAGGGGAGCTCCCAAACGCCTGAAAATATCTTTAAATTAGGAAAAAGAGCTAAGCCGCCAGGGTCCTTTGGTCTATGAAAGGAGGAGCAGAGGCCACCAGGCCCCCACCCCCCTTTACTCTGGTTTTGCATTTGAAGCCCTCACATCGGAGGATCCAGCTGGAACAATGAAGGGGCCTGCCCAGCCGGCCCCTGCTGCTTCCCTTTCAGTGGCCCTGTGCCCCCTGCCAGGTGTGCCAAAATTAGGATGGCTCCCTTATCCAGCCCTTTTCATCCCCCCGGGGTTGCTGGGGCCTCCGAGGCCTTAATGAAGCTCCTGTTGCTGCCTTCCCTTTAGGCAGAGCTGGCCTGGGGGAAGCCGAGGCTGGAGAGGCAGGACCGTGCCTGGAAATCTGTCCTGGAAGAACTTTTCCCAGGAACTTATTCATGTGCCCAGCTCAGTGAAGGTCTTCATACAGCACCTGCCCTTCCCATCTCTAGCTCCTCCAATCTCTCTGAGTCCTGGCGACATTCGCCTCCTCCAGGCAGCCCGCCCAGCTTGCTGACATTTGCTCTCTACTGTTTCCCTTGGGGTTTAGCAAAGGAGTCAGGCTACCAGGGTTCACATCCCGGCCCCACATCTTTCTGGCTGTGCCTCTAGGGTAGCTCAGTTAACCTCTCACAGCCTCAGTGTCCCCATATGTCAAGTGAGGATAATTATAAGAACCTATGTCATGAGATTTTAATGAGGCCAAAAGGAGGTCTTACATGCAAAGTGGGGACAACAGTTTCTAGTCCTGTTGCTCCAGCCACACCAACCTCTCACTGAGCCCCAGACACACCTGGAATGCTCCCACCTCCAACTTCCCACTGGCTATTCCTTCTAGGTATCCCCACAGCTCCCTCCTCCCTCTGTGCTCATATGTCACCTTAGACGGGATTTCTCTGGCCACTCAGCCATCACCACATTGTTTACCATCACCTGTTTTATTGCTACCTGATGTTGTATTACTTACCTGAGCTCCAGCTCTGGAACCTGACAGCCTAGGTTGGAATCCTGACTTTAACAGCTAATGGCTGTGTGACCTTGGGCATGTTACTCAACCTCTCTGACCCTCGGTTCCCTCATTTATAAAATGGGGATTGTAATAACCTACCTCACACAGCTGTTGGGAT
Source organism: Pteropus medius (assembly GCF_902729225.1). Classification (NCBI taxonomy): domain Eukaryota; kingdom Metazoa; phylum Chordata; class Mammalia; order Chiroptera; family Pteropodidae; genus Pteropus; species Pteropus medius. Next base: position 28,268,403 of record NW_024349519.1, read on the forward strand.
GAATAAGTAACTTAGTGACTGGAAAGCCCTCAGAACAGTGCCTGGCCGGCCTACACTAGATGTTATTCCAAGAACTAATATTATTTGTAATATTTCAGATACCCTCTTTCCTCCCTCCCCTCTAGCTAGAACGTACATACTCTTGAGGGCTAATACCTCAGGGGCAGCATTCATTTTATTCACTGCTGCATCCTCCATGCTCAAACAGCCTGGCACATAGTAGATGCCCAATAAATATTTGATAAATGAATGAATAAATAAGATTCTACTGGGCCTGTCTGAGCCCCAGTTTTCTCATCTGTAAAATGAGATGATGACAGCATGTCCTTCACAGATGCTGAGGATTCCACAAGATAAATGCTACTGCCTCACTTCTAGGGGTGGCTGCGTAACAACACACTTCTGGACAATGAGACCCAAGCAGAAGTCAGCTGGCGGGGACAGGAAAGGGCGAGCATGTTATCTGAACCTCAGTTGCTTCATTTATAAAATGGAGGTAAAAACAGCAATGTGCTTGGCGAGGATCAGATAAGTGACCTAGAGGAATATCTAGGTGACCAGGGGAAGGTGGGTGGTGCTGGCCCTGATGCCATCAAGCTATTGACTTCCAGCAGCCCCAGGTGCTAAACACCACACTGTCTGATGAGAAAAAAGCAACCTTTCTGTTTAAGCCACCTCGGCTCAGGTATTCTGATACCTGCAGCCTAATGCAGTTTCAAATGGTGATATTAAATTTCCCTGCATCTCTAAAAATGCTTGGGGCATGGTAGCTGTTTATTGATTTAATTTTTTTCTTTTATTATTATTACCTTTAGTTAACAGAATATAATTGAGGCCCAGGCACTGCAACGTTAAAAAAAATGGGAGCGTAGGTACGTTTGACAGGGCCCCGGGACAGCCCAGGAAGAAGTGACAAGAGACTGTCGGGGAGGGAGAGTATTACAGGGTGACTCGTGTCCCTTCGAAAAAGAAAAAGGTGTTGAAATCCTAACCCCCAATAAGCCAGAATGTGACCTTATTTAGAAGTAGGGTCATTACACATGTATTTAGTTAAGGTCGTACTGGAGTGGGTTGGGACCGTAATTCAATATGACTGGATTATACATTTATTCCAAGAAAAGAGATACACACACAGATATGTGAGGGGAGAAGGCCACGTGATGACAGAAATTAGGGTGATGTGTCTACAAGTCAAGGGACACCAAGGATACCGGCAGCCCCCAGAAGCTGGAAGGGGCAGGAAGCACCCACCCATAGAGCCTTCCGAGGGAGCTCAGCCCAGCTGACGCCTTGATTTCAGACTTCTGGTCTCCAGAATGTAAGAGAATACATTTCTGTTGTTTTAAGCCCCCCAGTGTGGTAATCTGTTACAGCAGCCACAGGATGCTCATACAGGAGGGTTGAGAGGCAGGGAGACACAAAGCAAATGACTCGTTGAGGGCTTTTGGCTGCATGATTCTGGGCCTTCTTATATTTAGCACCCCCTGCAGGCCCAGGGACAAGAAGGGCCCTCTGTCCCTGAGCGCAGCGGCACTCCAGGTGCAGGAAGCCTTCCAGCCTTCCGGAATCTCCCAAGGCAGAATTAATGCATCCCAGGTGCCCTCAGCATAGATTTAGGTGATACAGTCAATACTGTGTATTTTGGATTACTGATGCCCCTGTCTCCCCTGCTAGGATGGAACTCCCAGGTGGTGGGGAATGGCCCTTTTATCAGTGCCAGATTGAACTACCTTCTGGACAAAGCCAAGGGATAACCCATTGAGGTCTCTGAAATGCCCAGCTGATTGATAGCGAGAGAATTCACACATGGAACACATGAACCGAATCTCAATGGCAATCCCAGTGCTGGTGTTGAAACTGCTTGGGTTCATATCCCAGCCCACCTAGGATTGATTGAGGCACCCTTAGGCAAGCGGCTTTGTTGCATTATGCCTCAGTTTCCCTGACTGCAAAGTGGGGACAATGGCAGTCCTACCTGGTAGGGCCATTTCAACGATTAAGTCTTTAATCCTATCAAATTGATTTTTGTGAGTGGTATAAGACAATAGTTTCATTTTGCATATGAATATACAATTTTCCCAGCACTATTTATTGATGAGACTATCTTTTCTTTATTGAGTTTTCTTGGCTCCTTTGTCAAATATTAGTTAACCGATATGCATGGGTTTATTTCCGGGCTCTCAATTCTGTTCTGTTGGTCTGTATGTTTGTTTTTAATGCCAATACCATACTATTTTGGTTACTATAGCTTTGTAATATAGTTTGAAATCAGAAAATGTGATGCCTCTAGCTTTTTCTCAGAATTGCTCTGGCTCATTTTGAGGATTAAGTGAGATGATGCCTGTCAGGTACTCTGAAGTCGGAGGCATACAATGAGTGCTTAGTGAGTGTTGGGCCCACGCATGGGCGGGCAGCACTGGCTGAGTGTGTGCATGGAGGAAGACACGAGGCCAGGCGGCTGCCTCCAGGGGCCCAACCACCCTCCCCTTATATCATTCCTTTTCTTATGCAGGTGCTGGAATGGAAAGGGGCCTAAATGTTATGAGAGACCCATCTAGCCTGACTGACACCCGAATTCACCGTATTATTATTGAGCACCGACTGTGTGTCAGGATCTGCTTTATGATTTGAAAGCCCTCTCCAGCTGTGGAGAACCACCTGGATGAAGATTGGCGGGGAGGAGAGATCCTTACTCTAATGAAAGGAGAGACACGGCTAGCTTGACCTGGGCTGGTGGCAATGCAGGTGGGGAAAGGTATGTGGATTTGGGATAGATTTGGAGTTGGAGTTGATAGGTGTGCTAATGGACTGGCTGTGAGGAGGGAGAGAAAGACGGGGAGTCTCGTGTGATTGAGTAGATGGCTTAACAATCACTGGTTCGTGTGCCTTCCCTCCTGTGTGCCCATGGCACTCAGCATTTCTAGTTATCTATTGCCATGTGACAAATTATCCCAAAACCCACTGCCTTAAAACAACACACATTTATTATTTTACAGTTTCTGTGGGTCAGGAATCCAGGTGTAGCCTTAGCTGGGTGCCTCTGGCTTAAGGTCTGTCACAGGCGGCAACCAAGATGGTGGCCGGGGCCATGGTCTCCTGAGGGCTGACCTGGGGAGGACTAGCTTCCAAGCTCACCAGTTGTTGGCAGGATTCGGTCCCTTGCTGGCTGTTGCTCAGAGGCCTCTTTCACTCCTCGCCGTGTGGGACTCTCCTGAGGGCAACTCACAACGTGGCGGCTGGCTTCCCTCAGAGTGGGTAAGAGACGGAGCAAGAGGGCACCCAAGAGGGAAGCCGGTCCTTCGTAACCTAATCTCAGAAGTGACGTCCCATCACCTTTGCCACCTTCTGTTGGTTAGAAGAGAGTTGTGGAGTCCCAACCACACCCAAGGGGAAGGGATCACTCAAGAGTAGGGATCGTCAGGGACCGTTTAGAGGCTGCCACCTCACCTTGCACGTCAACCCAATGGCTTCGTACTGCCAGTCCCTGCCACTCTTGGCCTGGAGGCTCTCTCTGGGTTACAGAGGCAGCTCAGGCCTGCAGGGAACAGTTAGGTGTTCTGGAAAATTCATTCCCCTGCCAGCAGCCCTCAACCGATGGAGGCTGGGAGTTGGTGGATAAATACACCAGCTCCCTCACCCCTTCACCGAGATGACCCTGAGGTGCATGTCGCAGAGGTCTCCATGGAGATTAAACCCTAGATGTCCCGAGATAACCTGCTCATGAACACACCCTTTACTGGGTGCCCGCCCTTCCCTGTCTCATCTCCCTGTTCCCTTGCTGGTGCTTCCTGTGTTCCCCTCCCAGGTAAACCAAAGCAGGAATTCAAAGCAAGGTGTCTTCTGCGTTGGTTCCCTAGGACTGCTGTAATAAAATTGCCACAAAGAGGATAACAATAAAATAACAAGAGCTTCAAATAACAAGAGTGTATTGTCTCACAGTCCGGAGGCCAGAAGTCCAAAAGCAAAGTGTCTTCAGGGCCATGCTCCCTCTGAAGGCCCTAGGGGAGAATCCTTCCTTGAGTCACTCTTTGGGGTTCCTTGGCTTGTGGCCGCATTGCTACTATCTCTGCCTCTATCTTCTTTTCCCTGTATCAAAGGATGATGTCGTCTCAAGATTCTTAGTTAATGACATCAGCAAAGACCCTATTTCCAAGTAAGGTCACATTGTGAGGTTCCAGGTAAACATTAATTGCGGGGGCGGGGGGCGGCATCATCCCACCCATTACACCAGTGGACAGCCACGCTGGTGCCACTGACTAGGATGGGGAAGACAGGGATGGTGCAGATCCAGGGCGCGTGGCGGGGTTAAGAGTTTGGTTTCAGAGATGATACATGGCCACCAACTTTCCGAGAGAAGACACCTACGGGGAAGCTGAAGGGCAGCGGAGAGGCTTGAGCTGGAGATGTCATTGGCAGGTGTGATTAGCACTTAAATGCTCAAGACTGGTTGAAATGACCAGGGAGGGCAGTGTAGATGCAGGAGAGAAGGGAGCAAGCTCCTGGCTCTCCCTTCAGTGTCACGGTTGGGAGATAAGGGGGAATCAGCAGAAGAGGCTGGGAAGGGGCAGCTGGGGAGGTG
>NW_024349519.1:28273294-28273802 GCF_902729225.1 Pteropus medius
GTGGCCCGCTGGACACTAGGATCCTTCCTGCCTCTTCCAGCTTCTGGTGGTTCTCGGCTTGTGACTGCAGCACTCCGTACTTGACCTTCATCTTCACGTGGCATGCGGCCCCCCTCCTGCCCCCACCCATGTCCGTGTGTCTGTCTTTCTCGTCTCTTCTAAGAGTGCTTGCCAATGGACGTAGAGCTCATCTTAATCCAAGATGATCTCATCTCAAGATTTTTAATTTACTGACACATGCAATGACCTTTTTTTAAAAATAGGTTATGTTTACATGTTCCAGTAGTTAGGATGTGGACATATCTTTTTCTCTCTGTAGCAGGGTGCACCATTCAGCTCCCTACAAGGAAGAAACAAACAGGGTTAGGGTTGGGGAGTGATGGGGGTGACCTTGACAAGCCACATGACCTCCCAGAGCTGTTGTTTCTGAATCAGGAAAACAAGGACTGTCACTGGCCTTGAGACTAAAGGGCTGACTATGCACAGGACGGTCATGGCCATATCTCAA
>NW_024349519.1:28273867-28306852 GCF_902729225.1 Pteropus medius
AGCAAGACCCATGCTATTCCTTAGCACCTCAATTAGCCCTCGTCTACACTGGACCTATGACTTTTCTCCCAGGTCTGAGCCTGCACCAAATTCTTTCAAGCCTTCACATGTTTACCCAGGAAGTTCCTTCCTGCAACTGTAACTATGCTTTGAGTTTCAGCTTGAGGGTCTCTTCCAGGGAGGGGGGCTCAGTTGTGCCGGGATCTTGTTATCTGCTCCCCACACTCTCTTCTGAACAGTTGCCATAATTGTAATTACATAGTTTTGCACAATTATTTTGTAATGTCACTTTTCCCCTTCTAGAATGTGGGCCTGGAGTAAACAGGCCCTGGGAGGCCACTGTGTCCCCTTGCACCTAGCTCATGTGTGGCATATAGTAGGTACTCAATAAACGTGCCCAGGAGGTATCTGAACAAATTTCTTTGTATAGGTGAGGGGGATGTGGTGGGCCTCTGACCAGCATCACCCAACTGGACAGGTCACTTGGTGTCTCAGAAGCATGTTCTGGAATCTTTTCTGAGGTAAAAAGAACATCATGCACGCGCGTGTGCGCGTGCGCGCGCACACACACACACACACACACACACTCACATGCACAGCGTGAGCCCCCTGTCCCTAATTTCGTGACAGAATATTTTTCCCCCCGGGCAGAAAACAAACCATTATTAAAACAATACGGTGACTTGCCGGGGAAAACCCATTTGCAGCGATTTATATTGTGCCACCGGAGGAAATGGGTGGAGAAGCGTGGGGTTTAAGCACTGGGGGAAGAATCGCAATGATCTATCAGAGGGAGGACAGATGGGTGCTTTCTCTCCCCTCTCTCCCCTGCTCGGGCTCCAAGTCAGGAATCCATGTCAGCCGTGGGTTTGTTCTCAGTGGTGTGATGGGGGCGAGTCTGGGGAGGAGGCCAGGCCAGGATGCTGGATCCCAGGGGAGGAGGGGCAGCCTGGGACCCAACCGGGACCCTCTGTCCTACTACCCACCTGCTCTGTCTCTTGGGCTGGTGGGCCACCTGATTTGAGCCCCTTCCCTCATTCGCCTAGTTTTAATTTTTACATTTTCTTATAGAATCACCACCTGAATTTTCCTCTCGCTTTATTTCCTCACTCATCCTTTTTCCCTTTCCTTGAAGTCAGGACTGTATCCTGTCCCAGTGTCTGCATGGAAAACACAGCAGTTGCTCAAATATCCACAAACACATGGGCTCACCACCACTGCTCCAAGCATGCAACCCTGACTTTAGTATTTAAGTATCACCCACCACACCAGGCTGTGAGCGCACTGGAAAATGGGCTGTTTCTGTGTTTCACTCATTTATAACTCCATGGTCCTTCCACACCCAGTGAAAGTCCAATTCACAGCCGCTTTGGGGTTGGGGGACGGACAAGCACTACTGAGTCATTCGGTTGTTTCAGAGCTGCCCTTGGCATCCCTCCTTCAAAGTTGAAAGCTGTTAGTGTGGCACCGAAGGCCCTTCCCAATCTACAAGCATTCAGTTTCATCCCCCAACACCCCACACCTGCCCTGGCCCCAGGCACCTCTTGGTCAGACCCACTGGCTCATTCGCGGTCCCCATCTCACCCATGATGCTTTGCACTGCTCCCTCTCCAAACATCCCTGTTCCCAAACCTGGATGCCCTGACCCCTCCGTGTCCACCTCCAGCCTAAGGGGCTTGACACTCAGAGCCTAGTCCAGCCCATGGATGTGATTTGTTTGGCCCAGGCAGAGTTTTTAAAAATTGTAATGAGTGACCAGCTTTTAATATCAGGCAACGGCTGCATAAAAATCTGGATTCCTTGTTTTCCTTCAAAAGATGCTGCCTCAGGGAAACTGAGGCCGCCCTCCAGCCCAGCTGTTACTCGGCGAGGGCTTCCCCCTCCCTCCTCCTCCAGGTGAGGATACAGGTTTGCCAGTTCATACTGGGCCAGTGGTTAAGAGGACTCTGGGCCCAGACTTCCCAGGTTAGAATAACTCAGTGTTCCTGTTCTAGAATATTCCGCTTGCCCAGCTGTAGGGATTCTCCTTCCTTCTCCACTTAGTCTGGTGTTCCATGTGGCTGGGCTGTGTGGACCCCACCAACGCGAATGAGGACCACTGTGGAAGACCGGCCCAGGGGAGGTGAGTACAGTCAGCCCTTTGTATGGTTAAGGTTCTGCATCCGCGAATCCAACCAACCGTGGATCAAAACTATTCTAAAAAAATGTTACGCTGTTGCTGACATGTCCTATGTAGCTAGACTCACGGTCTGCACTGAACATCTACAGACTTTTTACTTGTCATTATTCCCTAAAAAATGCAGTGTACCAACTATTTACGTAGCATTTACGTTGTATAAGGTATTATAAGTAATCTGGGGCTGATTAAAGTAGATGGGAGCGTATGCGTGGGTTATATGCAAATGCTGTGCCATTTTACATAAAGGACTTGAGCATCTTCGGATTTGGGTTCTCTCGGGGGTCCTGGAACCGATCACCCGCAGATATCGAGGCATGACTGTATTTTTTCCTTAGCTCAGCCCCTCACCCTGTGGCCTCTGTGGGTCCCCGCGTCCCTGTGAGAGGTCAAAGGACCTCGCCGTCCACTCCGCCAGTGATGTTTCTGGGTTCTGACAACTGCTCCCTCCCCTTGTCTCTTACATCTAAGGATGCTAATGGCTCCCCATTTTCACTGGCCCAAGGTGTGACATTATTCCTTGTGGTTCCTTACATCTTACCACACTTTGTAAATGTGTCCTTTCATCGAACTGCTCAGATTGTACAAATTGTCCTGTTTCCTGCTGGAGCCCTGACAGCCCCTATGCCTCAGTGAAGCCACCTGGAAAGGGGATAATAGTAGTACCTGTCTCTAGAGTTGATGTGAGGATGAAATGAGTTAATACTGGATAAGGAAAGGGCTTAGCAAGTGCTAATATATATTAACAGGTATTGTCCTTTGCCATAGTCCCCACCACACCTTATTATCTCCCTGACACTGGAGCTGAAGGTCACCTATACCGCTGCTGATGCAGTTGGTCTTTTTGACTTGGCTGTTCGGTGTGTTTATATTACCTGCTGTCCCCTGTAGGTTGTGGCATGCTCAGGGCCCAGCTGTCATCATCTCTGCTGTGGAGAGTTCCCAGCCAGCCTTCCACCCCGCTGCGTATCCCCATCCCTGGGGCTCTCCTCCATGAATGATGATCCCAGCATACTGAAATGATCCATGCACGTGTTTGCTTCCCCGTTGTACCCCAAGCGCCAGCAGGGGCTCCATATATGTGTGTGGAATTGAATATCAGGGCCTGTATTAGTTTCCTAGGCTGCTGGAACAAAGGACCACAGACAGGGCTGCTTAACACAAGTAATTTATTCTTTCACGTTCTGGAGGCCAGAAGTTGGTATCGAGGTGTCGGCAGGGCTGTGCTTCCTCTAAAGGCTCTGGGGGGATCCTTCCTGCCTCCCCAGCTCCTGGGGGTTCTTGGCTCTTGGCTGCATCCCTCCACTCTCTGCCTCCATCTTCACATGGCCCTCCCCTCTGTCTTCTCCCCTTTTCTCATCTTTTCATGACACTTGTCATTGGATTTAGGGCCCACCCTAATCCAGGATGATCTCATGGCAAGATCCTTAACTTAATTATTTCCGCTAAGACGCTTTATCCAAATAAGGTCACATGCACAGGTTCCAGCCCACTGCAGGCCCCACGGCTTCCTGGAATCTTCGCTTTCTTTCTCTCTCTCTTCACTCATTCCATTTTTGAAGCCAGTGGCAACCAGACCCAGGGCGCCCGCCCCTGCTCCCGGCCCACTCTGTGGGGAGGTAGAGGGCAGTCTCCTTGACAGGAGTGGAGGAAGAGGCCCGATGGCCCTCTGTTTCTAATGCAGGCCAAGCCCTCAGGAAGCCCACTCCTCTGTGGGCTGCCGAGGAACTGGGGCGAGACCCCCACCTCCCTCCAAGCTCACAGCGAACACCCCAACACCCCGGCAAGCACCACTTTGTCATCCCTCTGTGGCGTGCTGGGCTGAGAGGTTGTCATTTCTCTTCCACCAGTCAGAAATCTGCAGTCCCCTCCACAGTTCGAAGGCTGGCCTCTGACCTGCCAGCCAATTTCTTTCCAGGGCTGACAGGTTGGGTTAAGAGGGAGTGCTCCCCTGAGCGCAGACATGCTTTCTCCACTCCATGCTGCTTCAGCCCTCCCCTCACCGAGAAAGCCCGCTGCTCCTGCTTCCTCTGGAAGGTGATGCCTGCCTTTCCCATTGTCCCCCCTCCGTGGTAAGAGAGCCAAGCTGGCCCGGACGTGTCTCGTTCAGTCGGTGTGGGTTAACTTTTTTGTTTTTTAAATAATTTCTTTTTGAGGTAAAATTTACTTAACATAAGGTTAACCATTTAAAAATATACAATTTGGTGTGTTTTTGCATATTCGAGGGTTGTGCAACTATCACCAGTATCTAATTCCAGAACATTCTCATTACCCCAAAGGAAACTCTGTCCCCACAAGCAGTCACTCTCCATCAACCCCCCTCCCCCCAGCTCCTGGCAACCACTGATCTGCTTTCTGTCTCTATGGAGTTGCCTGTTCTAGACATTTCATATAAATGGAGTCATACAATCTGTGGCCTTTTGTGTCTGGTTTCTTTCACTCAGCATAACGTTTTCGAGGGTCATCCATGTTGTAGGGTTAACTCTTTTATTGTGAAGTACATACCACTTAGGAATATAGCTCTGTGAATCTAAAAAGTATGTTCCACCCTCGTCACTACCACCTAGCTTAAGAGAGAGAATATTCTAGTCCTTTAGAAGCTCCTTAGGCTGCTTTCCAGTGAGCAACCTGCCCCCAAGTGTCACTTTCCCAGAAGGTGACTGTGCCCTCCCCACCCCACGAGACATTTGTCACACCCAGGGAGATGCTAATTGGCATCTAGTGGGGAGAAACCAGGCAGGCTGCTCAACACCCTCCAGTGCACGGGAAGCGCCCCCGCAACAGAGAATCATCCAGCCCCAAGTGTCACCATTAGGAAACCTTGGGCTCCCCTGTCTACACAGATTATTTCTGCCTGTCCTTGAATGTCACAGGAGTGTGACATAGGACCACGCTGAGTGTCCTATCTGTGTCTTGCACTTTCGCTCCACATTGTCTTGAGATTCATCTACACTGCATGAGTTCGTTGTTTGTTCTTTTTCATTGCTGCACCTTATTTCATTGTATGAATATACCCTGATTTATTTTCCATTTGCCAGTCAACAGCCACTGGGGTGGTGTCTAGCATCTGGCGATGATGAACAAAGTTGCTATGAACATCGGTATGTGTCTTTGGGTGGACATAAGTGCCCGTTCCTGTCGGGAATAAGCAGGAATGGAATTGCTAGGTCGATGGAACGTTAGTAGATCAGTGTGTGATAGTTAAAGCTCAGGGAATTTTGCACAATAATTCTGACTTCTGGCTTCTCTTGAAGAACCATTCTGGCAACTCTGAGCCTGGCTTCCCACGTGGTAGCTCAGCTGAAGCCGAGGAGCAGCAAGCGGCTGCCAGTTTAAAAGGGTCTCCAGCTCCCTACAGCTGCCACCTTCTATCCTCACTGCCTCACACCTGCCCCATTTCTGTGTTTTTGCGTCCTGGTTGGCATTTGGCTTTGCGGCCCCTATCTTGGGCCCATGCAAGGTCAGGAATCACTTTCTACCTTCTTGTGGCCATGGCCTTGACCTCCATGGGCCCGTCACCTCCCTTCTCAACACCCTTCTCAATTCCGCTCCATCTCACAGAGCCTGCAGCCCCTTTAGACCCGGCAGGTATTTCAGGTTGCCTCAGGCTCCGCCACTCCCTATCACCCTACAGCATCCTGGACCCTGCTGGCATTTTTTCTTGGCAACATCCACAGACTCTCTTCTCTGCCCAGACCATCAGGGCCTTCTACCTTCAGTGGCAGGTTCCTGCTCTCTGCTTACAGGTCACTTCCCTAGGGCTGGCTTCTCTGAGCCCCCTAGCCAAGGACGGCCTCCCAGCCATACTCCCACACAGTCCCTATCTGCCACCCCTCACACTGTGTTGATGAGTCCTTGACCACGTCTGTCTTGGTCACTGCTGTTTGCTCATCGCCCAGCTTAATGCCCGGTAAATACTGGCCATACGGTGTGGGGCATGAATGAGAGGGACAACCCTCATGCCAGGTTGAATGAATCGCTTGCCTTCTGCAGAAGCAAGCTGGGCTCCTAGGATGAGTGTGGTAGAAATGCCTCACTCCTCAGAAGCTCTTTGTCATTGCTGGCCCAAGGGGGCAGAGCCTGAGAAGTCTGTGTGTCCCCCCCAACCCTTTCCACCAAGTCCATACCAGCCAAGGCTGACAAAGTGCAAGGTCCCTTCCCTAGGGTCCTTAACTTCCCACAGGCCGGCCCCGCACCCCACCCCAACCATCTCAGCTATCCCCACGCACTGTCCGAATGTTCCCCAGTCCCTCCAACTCTCCCAGAATCCTCACCTGCTCACCTGTCTTCTCCCAACTTTGCGACAGCCTCAGAACCTCCTGGTGTTTTCCTCCCAACTCCTCTCTCCTCCAGACCCCTCAACCGTCCCCCTCTCACCTCTCCTCTCTCCCAAGCACTCGGCTCCTTCTCCTCCTCACTTTCTCACACTTCCAATCTCTCTGGGGCATTTTTCTCCTCCTTCTCAGCAACCCCTACCTCAGACACGCTCGGGTTTCTCCCTTCACCCCCACTTCGTCGCCTCATCCCACAACTCCTCTCCAGCTCTACTTTCGTCACCCCCTTCTCCTGGCCCCGCGGCCGCTCCTCCCGCATACCTGGGGGGAAGGGGCGGGGCCTCTTCACCTGGCGGCCACAGAGCAGCGGGGCAGCGGCTCCTAGCGGCCAGGGAGGCAAGCGCAGTCCAAATGGGCACTCCTCTCAGCTAGAGCCTAACTGGGAACAGACCACCATTCCTGTCTGCCTGCCGCTCAGGCTGGACCCTGGCCACTTCCAAGACTTTCTCTTTCTTCCATACCCCTACTTCTTCCTGAGCACCGACTATGTGCCAGGAGCTGTTCTAGGTGCTGGGCATACAGCAGCGAACAAGAAACAAAAATCTCTGGCCTGGAGGAGTTGATATGCTTCCTGAGAGAGACAAATAAATGAAACGAAAATAGGTAAGGACATGGTCTGTTCCTAGGTGAAAAAAACTACAGGAGGGGGTAAGGGGTGAGGGGAGCCAGCGAGTGCGGAGAATAGGGTGTTTGCAGTTTTCCATAATATGGTCGAGGTGATTTTTTTTTAGCAGTCCCGATGGGGGGTGGGGTGCAAAGCTTAAGGGGGGCCCTGTTGGCTCTGCCCCTAGGATATGTCTTCAGTTTGAGCACTTCTCCTCAGCATCCTCCTTCAGGTCACCATCGCCTCTCACCTGGATTGGCAGTGGCGGCCACCTCCCCACTCTCCTGGCTCCCTCTCAAATCCTCCCTATAATTCGGTTTCAATTGAGGTAAAATTCACTTAACATAAAATTAACCACTAACTCTTTTAAAGTGAACAACTCAGTGGCATTTAGTACATTCACAGTGTTGTGCAACCACCTCTATCTAGTTCCAAGACAGTTTCTTCATCTCCCAAGGAAACTCCGGTACCAGAGGCAGTCATTCCCCACCAGTCTGCTCTCCTTCTCTGTGGATTTGTCTATTCCAGACATTTCGTGTAGATGGAATCATACGATATCTATCCTTTTGGGTCTGACTTCTTTCACTCGGCATGTTTTCAAGGGTCATTCACGTGGTAGCGGGTGTCAGAACCTCTTTCACTTTTATGGCTGAATAATATTCCCTGTATGGACATACGACATTTTACCTGTTCATTCATTGGTGGACATTTTGGTTTTTTCCATCTTCTAGATTTTGTGAGTAATGCTGCTGTGAATATTCGTGTCTAAGTATCTGAGTCCCTGTTTGCAGTTCAGTTCTTTTGGGACTATAACTAAGAGTGAAATTGCTGGGTCCTATGATAATTTTATGTTGCATTTATTGAGAAATCTCTCCTGTAATCTTTTAAACATGCAAATGAGATCATGTCACCCCCTCCCAAAGCCTTCCATCAGCTCCCCACCCCTATCACTGAGAAGCTAATCCAGACTCTCCCCATGACCTCTGAGGCTGTGCCTGGTGGTCCTACCATGCTGGCCCTTGTGCTCTTCAAACTCTTCAAATAGTCCTTCCAGCCTGTTGCAGCCTCAGGGCCTTTGCATTTGCTGTTCCCTCTTCTTGGTTCACACACGCTAGTCTTCTTCTCAGCTCTCTCAGCTCAAATGCCTCAAATGCCTCCTCCTCAGAAAGGCCCCACCGGTCACCTTAGCCTAAATCATATTCATCCACATCCCACCTCATGACTTGCATGTGTTTTTCCTTCATAGCATATATCCTGCTCTGAGATGTTCGTGCGACTAGTGAATGAATCATCAGCTTCCCCAAGAAAGTGTGAGCTCCAGGAGGACAGTGACTTTGTGCCATCATCATACCCTCAGATTCCAGAACACAGCCTGGAACCAGGTTCAGGACCAGCATGAGGCAAAAAACTCAGCCGTTAATATAAATCATATTTTAATGTAATATTTTTAAAAATCAAAATTCGTGTAAAAAAAATCATGACGAACAAAATGTTGAAAATCGTCAATAAAAAGACAGCATCGATATTCCTGGCTTTCCCTTTCCCCTCAGGCTCCGATGTGGCTCTGCACGGCACTCTTACTGATCCTGTTTCTATTTTAAAAGTTTGTTATTTCGGTCATCATGGATTTTTGGCATGAAGTTTGGGTTTCTTAACTATTGCGTTGCGATATTCTTTCTCTTGATCACTGAGTTTTTTGGTGTCCTCTTAAATTTTGTGGCCCAGGAAGTGCCTCATTGCTGTCATCCTAATGCCAGCCCAGCTGGAGCCTGGTATTCACCCCTTCCATCCACAGGTGTTAGAGGATGAATCAACGAGCAAGAGTGAAGCTGGGAGCCAGACAGGCACCAACCCCATAACCTGCATGGCCAGGCAGTGGCTCCAAGTGACCAAGTCTCTGGGTCACACAGGCTTGGTTCAGAATCTGACTGTTTTTTAACCACTTGGGTGAGTGACAGAGATTCAGTTTCCCCTCCTGTAACCTAGGGAGAAAGTATCCATGTCACTGAGTGATTATGTAGAGTAAATAAAACAGTCAGTGTTTACATGGACCATTTCTCAGCTAGCCCGGGCCTTTCTCCTAATCACCACTTCACATCTCCACTTGAATATCTATCAAACCAAACATAACTCCTAGATCTAACCTCCAAAACCACCCTTGCCTCCAAGGGCTTCATCTTTCCAGGTGCTCAGGCCACAAGCTTTGACTTGCCTCTTTCCCTCACTTTCCACTTCCAATCCATCTGCTCCACCTTCAGAATCCACCCAGAATCCACCCACTGCTCACCTTCACTGTCACTCACTACTCCCAGCATCGATTACCCGGACCAGGAAAGTCACTTCCTTCCTGGTCTCCCAGCTTCTGCTCTTGACCTCCATACTCTGTTCCCCTACAGTGAGCAGAGGGTGTCTATGAACATCTGAGTCAGGACATGTCACTCCTCTGTTCGTGGTTTCCACTTCAGAGCAAAAGCCCAAGTCATCCCCGAAGCACATCAGGCCAGCACAATCTGCCCGTCACCTCCCTGCCTGAAACTTCTCCTTCTTTCTCCCTCACTCCCTCCCTCCAGCCACAGAAGCCCCCTCATGACGCCTTCAAACACCTAGCAAATTTCTGCCTCAGGACCTTTGCAAGGGATGTTACCTCTGCCCGGATCTCTTTTCCCCCCAGGTGCTCCCATGACTCCTCCCTCATCTCCTCAGGTCTTTACCTAAATACTACCTTCTCAGAAAGGCCTTCCCAAACTTCTCCTACCTAAATCGTAGCCATCACCATGCCCTCTCTCTTCTTAATTTTCTTCCATAGCACTTGTCATCATCTGACAGTCTGTATCTTCCATTTGTCTGATTTCTTGCCTGCCTCCCTGATTAGAGTGTAGCCCCAAGAACAAAGTACCTCTTCTGCCTTATTCACCACTGTGTCTCCACACCCAGCACAGTGCCTGGTGCACAATAGGTGCCCAATAAATGTTTGTTGACTGACTGAATTCCCCCTCCAAAGACAGCAGTTGGAATGAATCCCTGGCCCCATCCTGTCCTCCCAACCCAATGCTGAGACCTATTTACCTGACTTTTCACTTGGGCGAGAATGTGGAATGGGGCTCAGACATTGCCTAAGGTGGGCGTACAGGGAGCCTCCAGGAGGGTAGAGGCAAACAGAATCTCACTGGCCCGCTCCTCAAGACCCTTTGACAGGTCTGCCATTCGCTTCCCTGGCACCCTATTCGTTCTCCAGGGCTAATTCTGTCTGTCTCACCTACCAAAACGGGGTTGGGGTGCCCTAGAGGGTTCCCAGTATTGTTCATGGGGCACTAGGGTATCCTCAACGCCCAGCCCCCTGCAGCACTGAGGGCATGTAAGGGGCACTCTGTGCTTGAGGAAGAAATGGAAGGAGTGCATCCATGAGCTGGATAACTGAATGAGGAAATAACCTGCAGGGTGGTTGGTGCATCCTATTCAGGGCCGGGTGTGGGGCTCTGGGAAAAACTGGGCTGGGGATGCCTGGTGGTTGGTGGAGGCCTGGGTGTTGTGCTGGTTCCCCTGAGTCCAGAAATGTGTCCCCCTCCCTCACCATCCTCCCTCCTTGCAGGACCTAAGGAGCCTTAGGCAGGGCACTCAGAACCAGGGAGGTAGGCCTGAGGCAAAGGACACAGCACCCGGGACAGAGGAGGATGAAAGAGCACAGCACTCAGGACAGTCAGCGTAGGGGCCAGAGACAGTGGGCAAACACATGGAGGGCGAGGGCGAGGGCGAGGGCAGAGGGCACTGGTAAGCATAAGTGTCTGAAGTCGGGTTGCCCGAGGTGCTAGGGTCCCCAAGACGCGGGACATCCTGGGTGTGGGGCTTTCTTGGCACGGGTGCACAGAAAATGGGGTGCCCAGGATGTGAGGTGTCCAAGGTGTGGGGCATGCTGACTGGGGAGTCCGGAGGCTCAAGGTAGGGTGCACGAAGCGAGGAACGCCCCGGAGTAGGGCGCAGGGGGTCTGCGGCGTGGGTACCAACCCGCGCAAAGTGGGGCACGCGGCACCCAGGCGAGACTGCGCGCGCGTGCGGACGGGCTGGTTCCCGGAGCCCCGCTGCTGGCGCGGCCTCCACTGCGGCTGCGCAGCTAAGGGTCTCGGGGCGAGGGTGCAGCGGCTCTTTCGCGCCCCCCCGTCTCCCAATTCTTCGCTTCCTGTACCAGAGACCGGGATAGAATGCAGGAGAGAGAACCGATCCCGGCCATGACCAGGGGCTCTGCGCTAACCACGGGCACTGGGAGAAAGAGGAGGGGCTGGGAGGGGGTCCTGGCCGAGATTTTTCTAAACTGAGCCCTTAAAGCATGCACTGCTTCCCCTCATATAATTAAAGGCCGCCCTTTCTCTCGGCCTCTGAAGAATGCAAGTTAGAACCACCTCCTAGGCAAGCTCATAGGCTCCCAGGGTCCGCAGGGGGAGGTGGGTGGGCTGCGCAGGTCGGGCGAGCACGGGAGAGCTGGGTGGTGGGAAGAGATTTGGACCCAGAGGGCTCTGAAGGTGGCCAGCTTTCAATCCTGCTGCGTTTATAGAAAGCTGGCTGTTTGGCTGTTGGGGGAAGGTGTCCTGGTTACCCCCCTGAAGCACCTACCCCACTCCCCAGCACCCCCAAGGCCTTCCATGGATCCTACCAGGTGCTGTCAATATAGCTCGAAGAGGAAAAACGCGCGCAGAGGTGGGACACTCCCCACCTGTAATCGATACATTTGCTGCTAAACAGTGATGGGTGGGATCCTTTCCGCACCCACCAATCTGTATGTTTGCATTTGGTCCCTCGGATCTAGCTGTCTGGCCTGCACCCAGATTCAAAAGCCGAGCTCTGAAGCCATGGAGTTCTGCTTGTGAAGCGGGAAGGAAGGTGGCCTACTTAGCCCTCCAACCCGAAGTCTGGGGCACGGATGTGACTAAAGTTCCCGCCTATGAGAATCTCAGATCAGTCCTTAAATGAATCCTGTCCTTAAAAGGGGCGGAGGGCATTGAGTTGCCACAGAGATCACAGTTGGTCATCTAGCCAGCCTGCAAGTCTGATGTCTCTGCTTTTCCCTAAGTTCAGCTACCAAGACATGTTCTCAGAAGGGATTCTTAGAGGCCAGGTTAATCATTTTAGGCTTTCTTAGATATTCATAGTTCCTGTGCAATTCTGCCCCAAGTTTTGTGTATTTGCCACCCAACCCCTTCCACTGCCCCTTTCACACTCTTTCCCTACTACCCATTCTGTGGAGCCAAGCTTGGGTGGCAATGCATCATTCTTTCCTAGGGAGAGACCAGGTTTTGCCCCGACCTCCCATCTTTAGCCTACCCCTTCTTCTATAATCCAGATCCAGATTTGTCTGCCCTACTCCTCCCCACGCCCCATAAATGTCTGCTGATCCCCCAAGATTCAGCCCCGATTTGGACTTTGCTTTACTATTTAGGCCTCACTTGGATGGCTCCCTTCCCCAAGAATCCAAGCCAGGGATTTGCTCCTCCCATCCATCCATCAGTCTTAGAGTTGCACCCATCTTTCATAAAATGGAGCCAGCAGCCAGGCTTCCAGGTCTGGTCTCCCCAAATCCTCACCGGATCTTACCGCTCAGGACTTTCCCCCTACTTCCTTCTTCAGGATTCTGCCTCCTCCAATTTCTCCCCCAGCACCCACCCTGCAATGAGTTGTCTATTCTATTGCAGTGCCTATTTTTGGCCTGGGGCCGGGTTTTATAACCCCCACTATGGGTCTTGGCAGTCACCGTTCTGGCTCCGGACATTCAAGCCAGGACCGAAGTCGGACCGAAGAGGGGGATGCAGAGCTCCCTCTGCAGCCTCAGCCTGAAACCTGCTCGTTCCTTTCTTCAAGTCCACCAGCTGTAGGGTAGTTGTTACGCTGTGGAAATCCATACCGGGTTTTTGCTCTTGCCGAGGACCTAAAATTCATTTTATTTCCCCCCGCCCCCCAAACCAAGAAGTTTGAGGCGTTTCTAGATACTAACCTACCCCCTGACAGTCCTCCGTCTCTGCTTCCCGGTCAGCTCCAAGCCCTTGTCTGGTTGCCTAGGATCTTCTGCTGGGGTTTTCTCCCGTCCAGCTGATTCCAGTCCTGGCTTTGCGGCCCTCCCTCGCCTTTTATTGTAGGTCTGGTCTCCCAGGGTAGCAGCCTCCACTTCGCAGGCCCGCGCAACCCGCCTGGATCCTGAAACGCTTTTACCTGCCCGGTCCGGTGTAGCCAGCGCTCCCGATCCCCTCGTTCTGGAGTCCAGCCCTCCTTTTGCCCCTCCCCCTTGCACATCGCTGCCTGTAAGACGGGGGCAGACTACGCCGTCTCAGCCACCGAGCTGCCCCCTCCCTGAGTCCCCTGCGAGCCCAGGTCTGGGAACTCCAGGCCGTGTCTTACTTGTTCCCACTGCATTAGGCATGACGCATTACTCCATCTCCCGAGGAAGGGTCCGGCCCGAAATTTGCGTGCCGCGAGTATATTTGGCCTTGTCGCAGCTCCCCCACACCACCACCCCGTTCCTCCCTTCGGTGGAATCCGACCCGGGTTTTGCATACCCCCTCCAGATCTCCCCATTTCTCGCTTCTCGGGGCTCTTCACCTATCCTCTATTTCCCAGCCGGCAGAATCCGCTCCAGGTCTTACTGGCGCCCGTATCCCCTCCCCCACTCCCCGTTCCTTCGCTGATATCCAGCACGTCGCCTTCCCTCTCCCCGTTTTTCCAGGGGGCTTGGAGAAGGCGAGGGGTAGAAACTCCATCCCGGGTTTTCGGGCCGGCCTTTGGTGCGCAGGGCAGGTTGCGGCGGCCGGTCCCGGGCGGCGGCTCCGGACCAGGTTTTGCGCGCGGCCGTCGTCCCCCTCCCGGAGCTGGTGCGCCGGGGAGCGGGGAGAGCAGGCGGCTTGTCATTGCTGGTGCCCGGCGCCGGCTCGGTCCGCGCGTCCTGCGGTGCCCACGGGCCCGGCCCGGCGCCCCCCCTCCGGCCGCCCCGGGGGCGCGACGCCGCCGCGCCTGCCTCCAGCCGCGCCCCCGCCAGGCTCCGCGCCGCCCGCCCCCCGACCCGAGCCCCCCGCGGCCACTGCGGGGAGCCCGAGCCGTCGGCGCGGGAGCTGTCGGCGCTGCGGCGCCCCCTCCCCGCCGTCTGCCGAGGAGGCCCCGGCGGATGGGGCCGTGCGGGTCCGCGAGTGGCGCCGCCGGGTGGCGGGGGGCTGCAGGGGCTCCCCTGCTGCCCCGTTAACCCTTCGGCCGCCGCCGCTGCCGTCGGAGGGGGCTGGGAAGTCGCCTGGGCGCACACGTGCCACCTCCGTCGGGGCTGCAGAGCTGCGGGGGAGATGCGGGCCGCGGCCGACGCCGCCTCGGGGGGCTCCGCCTCGCCCCAGCCCCCGGAGCTCTGACACCGCCTCCGCCCAGCGCTTCTGCCGCCTCCCTCTCCGGGAGGGGCGCGGACTCGCTCGCCCCCAGCCCCGAGCCGCTGCCGCCGCCGCCGCGAGGGGGCCGCCTTTGGAGCTGTGATCCCTTTTTTTTTTTCTTTTTTTAAAATTTTTGGTTGGTGGCGGCGGTGTTGAGCCAGGGGAAGGAGGGGACACGGAGGCCGCCCTCGCCCCGCCACCCATCACCCATTTCTCCCCGTCCCGGTTCCGGGAGATGTGCCGGGCGGGGGGCCCGGTTTCGCGGAGCCGCAGGAAAGAAGCGCAGGACCGACCCCAGAGCGGCGCTGGACAGGTGAGTGCGTCTGTGGGTCCAAGGCGAGGGGAACGCCGCACCTGGGCCAGGTGTGCAGGCCGAGGTGGGGAAAACGGGAGCCGGGGCCTGTCCGGGCCGCGAAGGGGGAGGGGATGCTGGAGCCGCGGGTCATCGCACCTGAGCGAGAGTGGAGTCGAGGGTGGTCGAGACCTCACCCCCACCCGCGAGGAGGCAGGGAGAGGCGGCCCCCACGGAGCTCCGGGGGCGCGGGGGTGCAGATGGGCGGCCGCGGGGGCCCGGCGGGGGGAGGGGACCGCGAGTGTGCCCGCGCGTGGCTGCGTGTGCCCGCGCGCGCGCCAGCCTTTGTGGGGAAGCGGCGCGGCGGTGCCTGCGTGTCCCCGGTGCGTGTGCGCGCGGGTGCTTGGCGCCCTGTTTGTGTAGGTGTCTGGGTGTGAGCCGAGAGGGTGCGTGTGCGCGCCGCGCGCGGGCCCTGGGCCTCGGAAGAGCTGTGTCGGGGGCTGGCATCGCAGGATGCTGGGCTGGGGGTTGTTTTCCTGGGAGGCAGAGGCTGGGAGACTGGGGAGGGGTCTGTCTGGGCTCCCTCTGCCAGGAGGAGGCAGCCTGGCAGCATCTTCTCTTCAGGTACCCGGCAAAAGCATGGGAGGCTGTCGGGTTTGATCCAGGAGATTGGGGCTTAGAGGGCGAGCCCTCCTCCTCTTCCACCAGGTTTTGCGGGTGGGGGGTGGGGGGCTCAATTGTCATCCTCCCATCTAGAGGTCCTGGGACAGAAGTCTGGGCCAGAAAAGGGTGGGGTGGGCTGTGTGCGCTCCAGCAGTCGCCAGAAAATGCCCCTCCCGTGCACTCCTCGCCCCCATCGGAAGACAGCACCCTGCCTACACATGGCCCCCAGCAACGTTCCTGTACCTACTCTTTCAGTCTAGGTCAGCATCCAGCCCCATCTCTACCCAGCACCTAACTCACTGTACCTTCCTGGTCCCCCCACCCCCAGCCATGGCAGCTGCGTAGGTGTCCTTCCATCCCAGTGTTGAGGCAGGGCCCCCTTTTCTCCTGGCTTCTTCAGGACCCTGAGTCTGGGATTGTCTGCCCACATCCAAACATGTGGTGTGCCTGGGGGAGCAGGGGGAGGGGTTCAAAATGGCTGCCAAGATGGCTGGTTGCCTCTCTTTCTCTCTTTCCCTCTCTTCCTCTCTCTCTTCCTCTCTTTCTCTTCCTCTTCCTCTCTCTCTCTCTGCTTGCCCTGTTTCCTCAGCTGCTACCGGAGTCACCACTGAGAGGGGTTTGGACAGTGTGAGGACAGGTGTGGAGGACACCTGAGGGTGGATGTGTGCTTTGGGCCTGTTGACCTGGCGCTGCTTGGGGAGAGGCCTTTGGTCTCCGCTCCCCTCTCCAGCACCCCAAGGGGGGACCTAAGCTTGTAACCTGACCCCAGACCCAACTTCTTCACCCTGGCTAATAGCCTGTGGCTGGCACCCTGCTCCTAAGCCCTGAATTGATCATTGGGATGTCAGGGTGCCCTACAGAGGGTCCCTGTCTCTCATCCTCTCTGCCTGCTCAGTGGCCAGGGGGTGAGAACTCTGGGTGGGCCTGGGTCAGGCCCCAGCTGTGGGGCCAGGTGACTTCTCCTTCCTCCCCACTCCCCTCCCACTAATGCTGAATTTATTACTTAAAAGTAGGATGAAAACGGGGAGAATAAGAGAAGGAATACAACCTTCATTATCATATCGAGAAAATTATCCGTGATTTTCCTAACTAGCAATTTGCCTGCCATGCCGTTCAGAACTGACTTGCCCATTAATTACAGAGATGAAAAATCATCTGGAAAGAGGAAAAGGGAACTAATTCGATCCCTGGCTGGCGGCAGTCACACCGAGCCACATAACGTGTGCACACACATGTGAGCGCCAGCACTGCTGCTGGCATCACCATCTTCCTCCTCTCCCTCGGTGACCTCCTGCAGGGCCTCAGCCCACCCCAAGCTTGTCGCTTCTGCTTATGGATGCCCTGCTAGGCCTGCCCTCCCTCCACCGGCGCCGGTCCCAACCCCCACTCATGGGGAACTGGTGTAAGGCTCAGTCACCCCTGCTGATGCCTGCCCTTGGGCGTGGAGATGGCTCCCAGGGTGGGGGGAAGGCGGGGAGCTGGGAACAAGCCCACCTGGGCCGTGGGCCCTGCAGGGAGGAGCTAGAAGGCAGTAGATTCCAAGCCCAGTTCTATTCCCAGCCTGCCTTGGGGAGCCCCTTCTCCTGGGGGGCCAAAGAGGACCCTGCGGGTATATGGGGGAGGGGCCGGTGGGTGCCTGGGCTGCTCCTGAGTCTTTGCATCAAGGTCTGGGCTCCAGACTGGGGCGGCTCCACCTGCGTGAAGGGCTATGTCGCCTGTCTCTCTGTCTCTCGAGTGCATCCTCCCTGAGTGCCCTCCCTGGGCGCCCCATGGCTGGCGGGAGAGCGTGTGTTGCTTCAGCCCTAGGAGGTTCCGCTTCTCTGCCCTGTAGTGGGTACCCCTATAGGGGAACAGGAGCCGGATTCTCGGATTCTCGGTGTGCCCACCAGCTGGCACTGGGGGCTCCGTCGTGACCTCTGCTCCCACCTACCTTTCCAGCCAGACGGGTGGCCAAGGACACGGAAGGCTCTGGTTTCTGTGTGGGCTCCTCTCAGGATCTGATTTCCAGATGCCAGACACTTCCCCTCCTCCAGGCCCCTCCATGGGGAGGAAGGGGGAGGGGCTCCCGAAGTAGGGGTCTCCTAGGTCTGGAACCAGAACCTGACCACAGTGATTCTGGAGGTGCCTGAGAGAGCCAGCATTTTTTCTGGGCTGAGTCTTACTTGCCCGAAAGAAGAAGGTAGGGTCCCAGGGTAGGAGTGGACCTCACTGCCCCCGTCAGTCTGTATCTGTTTCTATCTGTTCCGTGAGTAATTTAGATGGTGACCTGGCTGAGCCAGTGTGTGTGGCCACATGTCATCAAGCTGGTAGTATGTTCATAGGGGCCCACTTTGTGCTGGTGTTTGTGAGTTTTGCAGAAGGGCTGGCCCTGTGTGTGTGTGTGTGTGCGCGTGTGCGTGTGTCTGAACCCTGTGTGTGCCTTCAGGCATGTGCCCAGGTGTGTGCACCAGGCTCAGTGGAGCAAGGCTGGGTCACCTCTTTATGCAATCTGTGACTATTGCTGAGTGCCTTCTCCATCAGGCGCCATGTCGGGGATGCCATGGGACAGTGCCCCTGTCTTGTCCTCATGGAGTTCACAGTCTAGTGACACATAAGTGATTTCAGTCAAGTTACAGGAGCTAGGGAGAGGGCTTGTGACTCCCCCTCCAGAGCAGCCAGGGTCTCAGCCCCAGAATTGGAAAGCAGCAGCCCCTGCGTCTCGGCACTATAGCATCCCCAGGCATGGGGCATCCTGGGCTCCGACTCTGCAAAATCTTCCCTGTTACCTCTTTCCCCTGGCCTTCTCTCTCCTTGCTGCACGTCCAATGTGCAAAGCACAATTCTACCCCAGGGCCTTTGTACTGGGGCCACACCCAGACATCTGCAGAGCTTTTGGTCCCTCACCTGCTTCAAATGTCACCTTCCCAGTAAGTTTTACCTCATGCAGCCTGTTTAAAATTGCAGCCTCCTACCCACCTCTTGACTTTCTATAACATGGATGGCTTTTTGCACACTCTGTAATTTCCTGATTTATTACATCCGTTTATTTATCGTCTGTCTCCCCGACCAGGATCCAAGTGCTCAGGCAGTTTTTGTTGGTTTGCTTTGGGATCCCAGGTGCCTAGACTCATACCTGACCCACAGTAAATAGGTGTTTAAGAAATCTTACCAGAGTGAATGGGAGGGGGGCCTCATAAAAGACCAGAGACCCCCCCAGGTGACTCCCATGGCTGTGCACAGCTAAGGCTCCCAATTGTCCCAGCCCCCTTGAGGAAACTGAAGGCTACCCATGGGGCCTGGGATAGACCAGCTCTGCACCTGTCCCCTGGCACACCTGTCTCTGAGTGGCCTCATGGTACTTGTGGGTGAGGGTGTCTGAGCGGGCAGGCAATTCCCCTGCAGGGCTGTGTGCCCTACAGAGTTTAGAGCTCAGAGGGGGGAGTGGGGACCCCAGGATCAAAGCCTAAACAGCTCTTCCCCCTCCTCCAGCGGTACTGACCCAGTCTCTCGTGGGATAGGACCCATCGTTTCAGTCTACCCTGGCCCTGGGGAACTAGCCAAGCAGAGGCCCCCTGCCACCCCTCCAACTCCAAAATTTGAGGGAGATAAAAATCTCAATAAATAGATGTGGAGGCTAAAAATAGCCCTGCCCCCCAAAGCTAAAAATAGGGCCCCTCCCTCAGAAGCTAAAGATACCTAGGAAGTCAGGGGAGACTCTTGTCTGCTGATGGGGAGGTGGTGCAGGCAGGTGAGGGGACCAGGGCAGAGTCTCTCAGCCATGGCAGTCCTGACATTTGGGGCCATCATTCTTTGTGGGGAGCTGTCCTATGCATCGAGAGACTTTTAGCAGCATCCCTGGTCTCCATGCTCTAAATACCAGCAGCATCCTCCCTATATATACACACACCCCAATAGTGAAATGAAAATGTCTCCAGACATTGTCAGATGGTCTGGGGTAGAGGGCAAAGTCGTTGTCCCACCCCAACCCCACACTTCCACCCTGGGTCGAGACTGCTTCCATAGATCAGGAGTCGGCAGACTTTTTTGAAGGGCCAGGTGATAAGCATTGGAGACTTCTGTGGGCTGCTTACCAGCTCTTTGCATATTCTTCCTCCGCCGCTTCCGCTCAACCCTTTAAAAGTGGCAAAACCATCTTTACTTAATTCACTTTCTATACAGAAAGAGGCTGTGACTGGGACATAGGTGGCCAACTCATACCCGAGAGTGCATCCAAATTGCCCTTGGTAGTGGACGTTGCGGCACCTGTGGGTGCTCCCTTAGCAGCCCCATTCGAGGTGAGTCCTGTATAGCCTGTCCCTGTCACCTCCCTGCCTTCGAGTCTTTCCACTCCTGCACTCACTCCCCACTGATCATACTGGCTTCCTCCCTGGTCCTCAGATGTGCACGGGCCAGCCCCGAGGCCTTTGTACAGCTGTGTCTTCCTGGAATAGTTTTCTTTCCCTTGGACACCTGTGTGGCCCTTCACAGAACTTTGCTGAAATGTCGAGTTTTCCACAACACTGGTACGCCACAGAATTCACAGCTGTTTCTCCAGCACCTACTAAGTGGCTGGCACATAGTAGGTGCTCTAAAAAAGGTGTGTGTTGTTGCCGAATATTATTTCTAAGCCCCATAGTCACCATGTGGAGCTTCTGTCTGGTTCCCCGGTGAAGAGACAGTGCAGGAGAGTAATGTGGTGGCCTCACCCCACGGCCTGACATGAGCACAGCGGGATTCGAGCCCAGAACCCTGGAACTTAAGGGTGCCAGCACCATCTTCCTCCATTCTCCGCCAGCGTCTGGTGGCAGCAGAAGGCCTAGAGCCTTCTTCCATGCCCTCTGCTTCTGATTCTGGCTGCTGTGACTGTTTATAGCTCTGCTCTGCTGAGCCCAGAGTATGGGGCTTGGGGCCAGACAGTGGACACCCTGGTGCGGAAACAGACCACAGGGCACTGTGGTATCACTCTCCATGGTGGGGAGCACAGAGGAGGCGCCTGACCAGCCTGCAAGTCAGGGAGGGCTTCATGGAGAAGGGGGCTTCTCAGCTGCAGCCTGGAGCTGGGAGGAAGGATAAAGTGGAATGGAAGGAGAGTGAGAAGGAGGGGCCCAGCTGAAATCAGAAAGAAAGTGGTGGCTCAAAGGGGAAAAGGAAAGATGTTTGATGGCTGGGCACAGAGAAGAGACAGGAGGTTGGTCTAGGGGGCCAAAGGACTGAGTGCATTTCTACTTGTCCATGGGGCTGGGAAGGCACATGGAGCGGTCAAGGGACAGGGTCTCAATGTCCAGCATGAGCTCCCTCTGGCTGCTGCATGGGAGAGAACTGCAGAGGGCAGGAAGGGAGGCCAGGAGGCTAGCAGGAAGAGGAGGCCACACAGCAGCTGTCACAGCAAGGGCTCCAGTGGCGACCTTGAGACATTAGAGCTGGACTGGTGTGGGGTTTTCAAGTTAGAGTTGTCATGATTAGGTGGATGATTGGCTGGAGAGCAGAGGAAAGGAGGGTTGGGAGAAACTGCCGGTTTCTGGTTTCCACAGTGGGTAGACAGGGGCGACAGAAGAGGGTGGGGGTGGGGAGCACTCACCACTCTCAGCAACTACCCCCCAAACACAGTCTGATCTCCCCTTGCTGTCAGGAATCTGTGAACACTTGACAAGCTCATCTCTCCTCTACTCAGAACCTCCATGGCTCCCACCTCACTTAGAAAAAAGCTCAAGTCCTTCCCGAGGCCCACAGGCCCTGCATGCTCTGCCCTGTAACTCCCCACCCCAGCCCTCACCTCTTCCCACTCACCTCTCTCTTACCTGGCTGCAGCTACACTCCACATCCTGCCTCAGGGCCTTTGCACATGCTGTTTCTACTGCCCGAGATCCTCTTTCCCTAGGTACCTAGATCGCTCACCTCCTTGAGACCTCTGCCAAAACGTCACCTTCTCAGCAAGGCGTTCCCCAACCACCCCATCTATGCCACCTACATCTAACCCCCCTGCCCCACCCCACCCCCCACGCACACCATCTCTCTTTCTGGCCTAATTTCCACCAAAGCATTTGTGCCCCAGTGGGAACTGGGTAACTATCCACTGAATGGACCACTTGTTCTCTGGGTTTGTTTTGATTTCATTCATTAAACAAATTAACAAGTATCTGCTCCTGGCCCAGGGCTGGGGATGCAAAAGAACATCAAGCAACTGTGGTGGAACTTTCCCTGCAGAGTCTCCAGCGGGTAGGAAAGACAAATGACTAACAGCAGACTCCAGATCCGATTAGGGGAGCACAAGGTGCAGGCCCAGTGTGCTGCAAATGTGGGTATGAGAGAGATCTGCACGGTCCTGGTGGGCAGAGCCTTTGGGAAGGAAAGGGAGGAGGGGTGGGAGGCCCAGTACTGCGTGTGAGAGAGAGTTGTGGGGAGCAGAGAACAGGCACCTTAGGAGGCCAGAGTAGAGAAGGTGATGACAAGGTAGCAGGAAACCAGTCCTGAGAAGACTCCATGTTAGGCAGTGAGGCAATAGGGAGCCATGGGGGATTGCTTACAAGGAGGGATGCGATTGGGTTATTTTGCAAAGATCACTCTGGCTGCAAGGTGGAGATGGGATGGGGCGGGAGTGGCAGATAGATGGGGGAGACCAGGGAGGAGGCCACTAGGGGAAGGGGATGCTTTGAACAGCCTCTACTCCCCTGTAGTCCAGTGTCACTCAGCAGCCAGAGTGACCTTTTAAAACTACCCACTGACAGGCAAACATCACCCTGTGGCACTCACGTCTAATGGGAGAGAAATAATAAGCAAATAAATAAAATCCATGGCTGGCATGCTAGCAATGAGCGCTGTGGAGAAACGAAGCCAGAACAGGATGTAGGAGTGCTGGGGCCAGCAGTGGCCTGAAGAAGGCGACGGAGG
Organism: Pteropus medius; assembly: GCF_902729225.1. Taxonomy (NCBI): domain Eukaryota; kingdom Metazoa; phylum Chordata; class Mammalia; order Chiroptera; family Pteropodidae; genus Pteropus; species Pteropus medius. Next base: position 28,296,192 of record NW_024349519.1, read on the forward strand.
AGCTGTGTGGGTAGCTGGGGAAGAGTGAACAACCCATGCAAAGGCCCTGAGGACTGCCTGGTATTTTTCTCCAGGAAAACAGAAGCTGACTGAGCGAGGAGATGGGAGCAAGGAGGGGACAGGACAGAGTGCAGAGCCTTGCAGCCTGTGGGGGGACTTGGGCTTTGGCTGGGAGTGAGATGGGAGCCATGAAGTATTCTGAGCTTTGGAGGGAGGGACATGCCTGGACTCAGGTGCTCACAGGCGCCCTCTGGCTGCTGTGGAGGAAACAAACTGTGGGCCATGAGAGCAGGGGCGCTTGGGAGGGGGCCACCGTGCTGGTGCAGGGGGAAATGATGGGGCTAGACTAGGGAGAGGTCTAAGTGAGCATATTCTGAAGGGGGAGCTGCTGTGGTTGGATGTGGGGGTGAGAGGAAGAGAGGGGTCCAGGATGACTACGATTCCTGAGCATCTGGGAGGACCAGCTGCCTGCTGCTGAAATGTGGAATGATGGGGTGGCGGGTAGAGCTGAATGTTTGGCAGTCAGGACCCTGCCCTCCCCGAGCCCACAGTCCCTTTCCTGAAGGAAAGCCATGAGCTGGGCAGTTGTTCCATCTGTGCAAGGTAGATCTGTTAGTCTGGCATAGGGATGAGGAAATGGGCTCAGAGAAGCCACGAGCTTAGTCCTACCTACCCCAGGGTCTTCTGCTTCCCCACCTGTCATGCCTGAGGGCTTCTTGGAGGAGGTGGGACTGTGGAGCTGGGCTCTCAGGATGCTAGGTTAGGTCGGAATCAGTCTGCTGAGGAGAGAGCAAGAAGCAGGAGACTGGTGTGCCGGGGCAGGGCAGTGAGGAGCCCAGAGCCCCCCTGTCAGCACCCCGCCCCCAGACTCAGACTCCCACCTACTCCAGCACAGAGAGTTGCCATGGCAACCATACTGTAGGGCAGGCTGGAGGTGCCACTTCTTCAGCAGCTGATTCTTCTCCTGTTACCTCCCCCTCCTCATCCCAGGACATCCAAGGTGAGAGCCTGGGCTGCATCACCTGCCCCTGGGATGCCCGCTGTGCCTCCACTTGACCTGAGATCGAGGAAGGGCTCAGGTGCAAACACTGAGGCAGGTGTGAGGCAGGTGGGCAACCCACACGACCTAAGAGTAGAAGACACCTGGGTCCCAGTCCTCTCGGCGTGAGGACAGTGAGCCCTATTTCCCATGGGTTCAACTGGGGTCACCGAAATCCCCTGAGGCTCCAGGTGGGATTGATGTAGGTGCAGGCTCACTGGTTCTGTGGGTGTGGAACCTCTATGCCTGTCTATCTCTGTGGACGCTCAGTCACACAAATGCAGCGGGGACCTTGAGGAGGGGCTCTCCTGGGTCCCAGGTCTCCCCAGCTCCCTATTTCCAGGCAGGGGGCCCAACTTGCTTGGGCTCAAAGCCCCTTTGCCAGTTGGGTACCCCTGGGACTTCACTTTCTTCGTCTGTATAACGTGGGTAGTCCCCTCGTTTACTAAGTTCTCATGAGGGTTAAATGAGATACATGTGCACAGGGCTCAGCTTGGGGCACGGATGTGGCAGCTGCTGTGCCTGAAATCCTGGGTGCTTCGGGCACTGGAGATCCCAATAGCCCCACACCCCACTACCCTGAAGTTTGTGGAAAGTTCCTGGAAGTTGTGCGGGTCAGGGCTCTGCCCCCATCTCTGCCTTCCACCCTCCACATGTGACTTTCCTAAGGCTGCTGTGCCAGAGTACCCCAGACTAGGCGGCTTCGACACCAGAAATGTGTTGCCTTGCAGTTCTGGAGGCCGGAAGTCCAGGGGCAGGGCGTTGTCAGGGGTGGTCCCTTCTTGGGGCTCTGAGGCTGGAATCTGTCCCAGGCCTCTCCCCTGGGTTCTGGTGGCTGCTGGCAGTCCCTGGTGTTCCTTGGCTTGTAGAAGCGTCACCCTGATTCTCTCTCTGTCTTCATGTAGGGTTCTCGGTGCGTGCGTGTCTGTGTTCAAATTTCCCCTTTTTATAAGAACACCAGTCCTGTTGGCCAACCATAATGACTTCATTGTAACTCGATTACCTCTTTTAAAGACCCTCTCTCCGTTCCGAGGTCCTGGGGGATAGGACTTGAATGTTTCTTTTTTGGGGTGAACACAATTCAATCCATAATACCCGCCTCAAGGCTTTAGGGATGAGTTTTCCAGGTGGGTCCCACATACCCATCCTTAGCCTTCCTACCTAGGTAGGTATCAGGCAGCAATCAGAATCCTCCAGGGAGGGGCGAGCATGCAGTTAGGCCAAGAAAGGAGGGAACAGGAGCCACAGTGCCCAGCTTCTGAGCTGGGGCCAGTTCTGGCGGTGCCTGGGGCTTCCTGGGGGAGCTGCTCCAGGGAGGTGATCCCAGGGAGAAGCAGGGAGCCTGTGGGGAACACTGTCTGTGTCCCCAAGGCAATGGGCCTAGCCTGTGTGGGCCAGGGTTGGCCCCCAAGGTCACGGGGCAGATGCTCCATCTCCAGCTGTTGTCCCCACTCCCACCTCACCCCATCCTTAATCACCCACCTTCGTTCATTCGGTAAATATTCGTTTGAGGCCCTACTGTGTGTCTAGGCACCAGGAGATGACCTCGGGAGCTTCTCTTCTCCTGGAAGTACAAAGTAAATCCACAGAGGACAGGTAAAATCACACGCCAGAGACGTGATCAGTGGTGACGATTGCTGCAGGGGACACTTTACACTCACTGTGCGCCAGGCATGGCCCTGAGTATTTCACACGTATGAATATTTCTTGTCGCACAGCTATCCTGTGAGGTATCCCCATTTTATTACCAAGAGGAAAACAGAGACACAGGAGGCTACAGGGTGGCAGGAGCTGGAGGGACAGGCACTGACTACAAGGTGCTGTGATACATGGTTTTGGAGTCCCATCCACACCTCTGAGGAACGCAGATCTGAGCTGAGATCTAAGGGGTGCGAAAATGGGGCCCAGGATGGGGTCTTGTGGTGAGAATCCACTGGCTGGGCAGGGGGAAGGGGCGGAGTCAGAGCATGCGTGGCCTTGCCGGCCCTGGAACCGGGGCTGTTTTAGGGGTTTAGGCTGGGGAGTGACCTGTCCAGATTGTCTTTGAAAAGATCCCTTTGTGGAAACAACCCAAGTGTCCATCTCTGGATGAAATAGTAAACAAGATGTGGTCCCTCCACACCATGGAATGTTACTTAGCCGTAAAGAGGGATGAAGCAGAGACGCAGGCTACAACGAGAACCTTGAAAACATCATGCTGCGTGAGGGGAGCCAGACGCAAAAGGCCCCACGTCGTGTGATTCCCGCGTATGAACTGTCCAGAGCCGATAAAGCCACAGAGACAGAAAGCAGATCAGTGGTTGCCAAGGGCTGGGAGAGGGGAGGAAAAGGAGTTTTTGCCCCAAACAGGCACAGCATTTCTGTTTGGTGTCATAAAAAAAAATTTTGGAAATAGGTCATGGTGGTGGTGGCACAATATTGGGAATATAATTAATGCCGCTGGATTATATGGTTAAAATGACAAATTTTATGTTACATAGAGGTAATTGTGTATATATACGTGTGTATATGTGTATGTGTGTACGTGAGTACATGTATGTCATGTACGTATATGATACTATATTTTTTTTAAAAAGCCCCTCTGGCTGTTGGGGGAGCCTGGGGTGTGGGAGTAAGAGAGGCTAGTGGGAAATTGGGATGAGGTCAGGACCATCTGGGATGGAAGGTGAGTCCAGGTCTGGAGGGTGCTGCCAGGGACAGACAAGGGGATGTTCTGGAGGCACACACCCAGGACTCGCTCCTGAACTGCTTGTGGGGGCTGAGGGACAGAGGGATTTTTGACTCCTGAGGTTTTGGCCCAAGGACCTGGGAGGATAGTGGGACCATGGACTGATATGGGGGGCCTCGTTTTGGTCTGCTTACCCTGAAGGTGCCTCGGAGACCCTGATGGTAGTGTAGACGGTGTGGCAGTCATCGTGGTATAGACAGTATCTAAAGCCTTGTGGCTGATTGGGATCCTGGAGAGGAGGCTGTGGACAGGGAAGAGGCCTGGGGGACTCCGCTTGGGATCCCAGCTTCCTGGGGTGCAGCCTAGGAGGACGGAGAGGAGCCAGCTCCCTCAGATGGGTGCTCTCTGTGCCCTGACTCTCACCGTGCTATGGGCAGCACCCTCGGATGGGTCTTGCTGGCCTGCCGTGTTTGTAGACTGTTCTCACCAGAATCTTGCAGATTCAAGCTACTGAAGAAACTGGGGTGGGTGAAAGGAAAGGACTGGCCCAGGGTCACACAGCAGAGTCGGGTTCCAGACCCACCCGGGTCAGATGCCCCCAGATCTGGCATCTCAGCCTTCCCAGCATTAACCAGCCATGGACCAGTTTCACTGCCTCGGGGAGAGCTAGGGAGGAGAGTCTCTCTCCACCCTGGGGTCAGTGCCTCCCCTGAGCCTGGCCTTGGTGGCTAGGACAGGGCATGGGCAGGAGAAATGAGGTGCTGAGGAATGCCCCTCCCCAACTGTAAAATTATAAAATGCTGTGAAATGAACTGAAAGGACTGCAGGCCATATCTGGTCAGGGTTGTGGGAGGAGACAGTTGTGGGCAGTCGAGGGGCGATTTCCTGTGGGCTGGGGGTGGGGAGGGGGCAGAGAGCTGCTGCAGGGCTGGGGTGCGGGGATGCAGGGCTGCACTGTGAGGTCACTGGCCCATTGCATGTGAGAGGAGACTGAAGTCCACAGGGGCATCTTGTCCCGTGAGCTCTCTGTTCCGATCTGTTTTCTTAAGAACCTGTGCCCTCTCTGACCTCAGGGATCTCAAGGTCTAGTGAGAAAGGGCAGCAGCCGACCTGCTAATGTAGACAGGTAGTTTCAGGTGCAGTTGAAGGCTCTGAGTTAAAAACGGCAAAAGGATGGCGAATGAGGCTGGCGGGAGTGGTTGGAGTAGGTCACTGCTGCGGTGACCTTGGAGTTGAGTCCTGAATAGTAAGAAGCTGCAGCAGGTGTGTGGGGATCCGGGGAGAGCATTCCACGTGGAGGGAACAGCCCCGGGAAAGGGGGTAGGAGGAGGGGGAAGCGTTTTTGAAAACGGGAGGGTTAGAGAGCGTGGTGGCCCCAGAACACCAGTGGCCTCTAGGCCCCGGTGAGGAACGGAGACCCCAGTGGAGAGCAGAGGGACTTATTATTAACTGGTCCCTTAGCGCTGAGTGGAGGGCAGGCTTGGAGGCAGGGAGGCCGGGAGGAGGAGGCCGGAATAGTGTCCAGGTGCAGCAAGATGGTGGCTTGCTTCTGAGGGGTGGCATTGGGGACCAGAAGTGAGCAGGTTGGCGGCATCTTTTGTAGGCAGAGCCCATAGTATTTGTTGATGAAGCTTATGAAAGGGAACGGAGAAGCGAGAAATCAAGGCACATTCCTAGGTTTGGGGTCTGAGATTCATTCAGCAGATATCCACTGCAGTGTGCCAGGCCTGTTCTAGAAGCGGGCGATGGGGCCATGAGAAAAACAACCGAATGATCTGCCTGTGCAGGGGCCGTTCCGTACACCATAGTTAACATTCGAGCAAAGGCCTAAAGGGAAGAGCGGGCAGAGGGAGTGGCCGTGTGGACAACTGGTGGGAAGAAGATACGTGTAAAGGAAGCGACACGTGCAAAGGCCCTGGGGCCCGGCGTGGTTGAGGACTAGCAGGAGCAGCGGTGGCCGGGGCAGAGGCAGGGGCAGGGAGCCAAGTGGGCCGGGTCGATGGGCTTTCGTTTGGAAGGGAAAACACAGTAGCTGGGGCGCTCTCGAGAGATTCCAGATTGGAAATAAGAGATTCAGAAGGTATTGAGTGGTTGGTGGTATTGAGACTATGGGCCAGGCCAGGGTGACAGTGAGAGAGGACAGAGCAAGAGTTCGTATATGGGCGGGGTGGTTAAAACATGGGTGCTGGCCTTCCCCAGGGAATACGTGTTTCTAGGCAGTTCCTGGCCGAGCCTGGGCTACACATGGAGAACTGGGTGTAGATACAGCAAAGGGCCAAGAGTGGCGATCTGGGCGTGCAGGTCTCCCAGGGGAAACTTCCGGGGGAGCTTCCAGGGGAAACTGAGGCAACAAGAACTGGAAAGGAGCGGCCGTGAGAGGAGATAAAGGGTCAGGCGCCCCTGTGCTGGGGAGCAGGCAGGGGCGGGCACACAACACCGCCCCTCCTTCACGCTCTCCGGCCCCCAAGGGGGCTGCATCCCCCTTCTCCCCACTTACCTGTCTCCAGCTTACCCCGAGTGTCCCTTGGAAAGGAAAGAGGGGACTCAGTTGTTCCTGGTACCCATCTGTGGCGCCAGCCAGCTGGGTTCTAATTAGCTACCAGAGCAAGGAAGACAGGAAGCAGGGAGTTTGGGGTGGGGCCTGGGTTCCTGCCCATGCTTGGAAGGGGGAGGCTGCAAGTTGGGCCAGGATGCTTGGGTTTCCCATCCTGGCCGCCGCGCTGAGTGAGGAAGCTAGGCGAGAGGACCAATGGACAGGGTTGGGATTTTGGGAGGGGGAAGAGGCTTCCAGAGGATTCCTTTCCCCCTATGGAGGGTCTGAGGCCTGCCTGGTGACACCTGCCACCTGAAGGGGGCTGTCAGAACACGGAAGGTGCTTCCAGGAGGTTCCGAGGTGCCCAGACAGGTGGGTCCGTCTGCTGGGGTGGGGGTGGGCATGCAGTGTGAGCCAGAGGCCCTGGCGTGGGCAGCCTCTGGCTGGAGGGTGTGGCTTCTGTCACTGGAGGTGCTGGATCTGGACCGGCCCCTCTCGGGGCTGCTGGATGGATGCCCTTGGCCACCAGCAGGAGGGAGTGGCCCAAACACCCCTCCTTCTGAGCTTTCTGGGGGACAGCCCTTGCCTCACCTTCTCTGTTCCCCCCAGGCTGGTGGGCCAGGCTGTGTCGCCCACCGGGTAATGTGGCGCGGGGCCCCCCGCACAAGCCGCTGAGAGCCTCGAACACACGCCCAGTTGCCACCATGGCCCGCCTGGCTGCAGTGCTGTGGAGTCTCTGCATCACCGCCGTCCTGGTCACCTCAGCCACCCAAGGTAGGTGTTGCTGGGGCGGCAGAGGGGACGCACCTCTGAAGCACAGCCAGGAGGGTGGATAGGACATTAAAATACCTCTGGATCACTCGTTAAAGAACCACAGCACCCACCCTGCCCCACACCGAGGAGGAAGACTTGGTGGTTACATACCCCCAGCAACACCGAGGGCTCCCCAGCCCTTCACCACCAACATTCAGGGGTCCCAAAGCCTGGGATGCAGGCTGCAGCCCCATGGGACTGGGACAGGCCTTCCTGGTGAGCTGAGGCTCCTCTGTGTGTGTGTGTGTGTGTGTGTGTGTGTGTGTGTGTGTGTGTGTGTCTCTGTCTCTGTCTCTGTCTCTGTGATTACGTCTCCCAGGCTCTCACTGGGAAGAGGCTTAATTAAAGCATGCCCGCTGACGTTTATTTAAAAACAACTAATTACCCAGCTCGGCCCTATGCCGGCCCCGGGATCCTGCACACGCCACAATTAGTGCCCCAAGCATGCCACCCACCCTCACCGATTACTCAATTATGGTCCCCATGGTGGGTCCCAGCGGGGGCAAGGGCAGGGTGAGGAAGGAGGCAGAGACAGGAGACCCACTGGCCTCACCTCTCACCCTGGGACATGCCCCCTGCCTGCCCCTCCCAGCCCTGTCTGGAGGGCACTGGCAGTGGATGCTGCTTCCCAGTGCCCCGTCATTCAGCTCAACCCTTCAGAAAGCCAGAAAGGGGGAGGGGACATTGTTCAGCCATGCCCCAGGGCCTTGGCACTGGTCTGACCAGCTGGTCCCCTCTGCTTCCCCACTGCCTGAGTTTTCTGCCCATCCAGGTCCTGCCCCACAGCCCCAGCTGGGCCGAGAGGGACCATTTCCACCCCCAGACCCATCTGAGCCAGCCCTCCACCCCCGGCCTGCCTCCCAGGCCTGAGAAGGGCTAAAATTAGCTGTGGAAGCAGATGGTGCTAGAAGAGCACATGTAAAACTTTCCCCCAAGTGGGACAACTCACCCCAGAAAACCCCAGGGGCCTAGCCGCCATGCTCCATGGGCCTCCAGCCAACGGAAGAGGTACCAGATCTCCGAAAAGGCGCCTGCTTGGCTCTGCTGCCTTCGTGCACTGGTACCTTTTCTCCGTCTACAAATGATGGTTCCCCCTCACGTTGGAGCCTTGCGGTTACTCTTCACATCCCCACTTCCCTCTGGCACCCTGCAAGGCCTGCCTGGGACCAGCGTCCAGGAAGGTGGCTGCCCCGGCAGGCATGGACCATGCCAAGCCTGCTCTGTCCTGCAGAGACTAGCTACCTTAATCACCTTAATGATAACAGTAATTAGCACCCTGTCTCACTGTGTACCACTGCACACACTGCACCCCTCATCCTGTTCTGTGAGGTGGGACTACCAGCTCCTCAGGGAAGGGCACAGGCATAGAGGTGGCCAGTGACTGGACAAAGCTACCAGCCAGGTGGCCGAGCTGGGATTTAAACCCCTCAGTCCAAGCTCTCACTTCGCATAGCACTGACATGTGACGATGCGACACACTGAGAGCGGGACCTGCCCAGGGTGTCTTCTTTCGCCACCCGACCCTCCGAGGTTTCCCAGGTGGTAATGAAAAGGCCCATCACTATGGCGCCCTCGGCGTACATAGCAACATGCCCAGTGCTTCCCTGACCAACATCCTCTAGTGCATGGAATCCTCAAGTATAGCCCTGGGCTGTGGATGCCCATTTTACAGCTTGGGAAACTGAGGCCCAAGGAGGCTACAGTGGTGGCTGTTCAAACCTGCGTGTGCATCAGACTTGCTGGTGGCTGCGAAGATCCAAAGGCTCCTGGCCTCACCCTGAGGTCCTGATTCAGCAGGCCCGGGTAGGGGACACCCATTGTTTTCATTCTGAACCAGCTGCCATCTGGTGCTGTTGATCCCCGGGCCACACCACGAGAAGCCCTGGTCCAAGGGACACACCTGGGAAGTGGCTCTGTGGTTTCTTCTAGAACGTGAATGCATTCTCTCCTACCCCCATGCCACCTCTGCTCCTGTGCGGGGTGGTATGAAGTTAGGGAAGTGCCCAAGGTCACTCTCATTCTGACACTAATTGCAATTTGGGGGTCTCCCAGACTACCCTCAGGTTTGATGATTTGCTAGAAGGATTCGCAGAATTCAGAAATGGCATTGAACTTACAGTTACGGTTTATTACAGTGAATTGATGCAGATTAAAATCAGCCAAGAGAAGAAGGGCGTGGGGCAGCATCCAGGGAAGTCCCATGCATGGAGCTTCCAGTTGTCCCCTACCGGTGGAGTTGTGGACAGTGTTAACTCTCCCGGCAACACCGAGTGACAACACACATGGTGTACTGCCAACTTGGAACGTTCCCTTGAGCCTTGGTGTCCACTGTCTTTACTGGGGCTCGGTCATGTAGACATGACTGGCCACCCACACTGCTGACCTTGATCTCCAGCCCCTCCAGAGGTCAACCGATACTTCATGACTGAAAGCTCCACCCAAAACCACATTGTTAGTGTCCTAACTTGCTCGGGCTGCTGTAACAATGTACTACAGACTGGGGGGCTGAAACAATAGGAATTTATTCCCTCTTCGTGCTTGAGGCTTGAAGTCCAGGATCAAGGTGTCGGGAGGGTTGGTTACTTCTAAGGGCCACCAGGGAAAGCTCTGTTCCAGGCCTCTCTCCTTCGCTTGTAGATGGCTCTCTTCGCCCTGTGTCTTCACATGGTCTTCCCTCTGTGTGTGTCTGTGTCCAAATTTCCTTTTTTTATAAGGACACCGTTTATATCAGATTAGGACCCACCTTAATGGCCTTTTTTTAACTTGATCACCTCTGTGTAAGACCCTATTTCCAAATTCAATCACATTCTGAGGTCCTGGGGGCTCGGACTTCAGCATTGGAGTTGGAGAGGGGGAGACGCAATTCACCCCCTGACAGCACAGACTATCTGGCATGGCCCAAGGCCCCAGGTAAACAGAGACTCTCACCAGGCAGAACATTCCAAGGGCTTGGAGGGCGTCTCCCAAGAGCAGAGGTGATGGCCAGACACTCTCAGAAGGTTAACAACCTTACTATACAGGTGGGCACAGAGAGAAGCCCGTTTTGAAGATGAATGAACTGAGGTGTGTATCGCCTATGTCCCGGATACAGCTGAGCTCGAGGTGGTGCCTCCTTGGTGGGGTCTTTCCTCCCTTCCCTGTGCCCTGAGTGTGACGCCCTCCCCCCATTCCACATAGGCCTGAGCCGGGCTGGGCTCCCGTTCGGGCTGATGCGCCGGGAGCTGGCATGTGAAGGCTACCCCATCGAGCTGCGGTGTCCGGGCAGTGACGTCATCATGGTGGAGAACGCCAACTACGGGCGCACAGATGACAAGATCTGCGATGCCGACCCTTTCCAGATGGAAAATGTGCAGTGCTACCTGCCAGATGCCTTCAAGATAATGTCACAGAGGTAAGAGGCCTCACCGGGCTGCTGGGAGAGGGTGGCCTCAGTTTCTGGGGTCCCTGAATAAAGTGCCTGTCTAGGTACCCCCTGGCCAGCACACCCCGGTCACCTTAGTCTTCCTTTTATGCATTTGACACACGTTTTCTGAGCACCTACTAAGTGCCAGGTGCCAAAAGCAATGAAGACCCAGCTCTAGCCCCCGCCCAGCCTGTCTCCACCAGTC
>NW_024349519.1:28306873-28307383 GCF_902729225.1 Pteropus medius
ACACACACAAAACACAGGAGACTAATGCCTCCAGAAGCTTATGCCAAGGTTCTCAGGAGGTGGGGGGGGGGGGCTTGCAATGTAAAAACAATGGCAGGAAAGAGTGAAGGTGTCATGGGAGCCGAGAGAGGGCCAGAGGTCTGGTCAGGCTTCTCTGAGGATTGACATCTGAATACAGATGACAGAAGTACATGTGAGTGTGAGAACGAGTGCCTGAGTGTGCAAGACTGTTTCTAAAGTGTGTTTGAGTGTGGAGTTATGCAGAGGTGCTACATGTGCAGAGCTGCAGAAGCCTCTCACACAGCCAGTCCATTGGAAGCTCGTCAGTGTTTCCTTCAAATTATACTGATCGGACTACTGGTTGCACCACCAAGTCCGTGTCCGTCCCCCGCCACACACACCCTGCGGTACCTTCTGCCCCCTCCCCTTGCCCGCTCTTGCCTGCTGCAGCCTGTTCCCCTCAAAGCCGCCAGAGGGCGCCAGTGAGCACCTGAGTCGGGGCTCCTTTTT
>NW_024349519.1:28308766-28353217 GCF_902729225.1 Pteropus medius
CTTTCCCTCTTGTTCTTGATATTGAGATGAAATTTGCATAACATGAAAGTCACCATCTTAAAGTGAATAATTCAATGGTATTGAATACATTTCAGAATATTGTGCAGCCACTATCCATACCTAGTTCCAGAACGTTTTCATCACCCCAGAAGGAAACCCTGTCCCTGTTAGCAGTCACTTTCCACCACCACCCCCGTACCCCCAGCCACAACTAATCCACTTTCTGTCCCTGGATTTGCTTGTTCTGGACATTTCATATAAATAGAATCACGAAACACGTAGGCTTTTGTGTCTGGCTTTCACGCAGCATGTTTCCAAGGTTTATCCACGTTGTGTGTGTAAGAGCTTAATTTCTTTTTATGGCTGAGTACTATTCTGTTGTGGGCATGGACCACATTTTGTTTATACATTCTTCCATCGATGGACACTTGGGTTGTTCCCACCTTTGGCGACTGTGTGAATGATGCTGCTAAGAACATTCGTGTACAGGTAGTTGTTTGAGCAGCTGCTTTCAGTTCTTTTGGGAATATATCAAGGGATGGAGTTTCTTGGTTAAAGATGACTCTGCTTAATTTTCTGAGGCCAATGTTCTGTTTTTAAAGAAGGGGGTTGAGGTGGGCAGGTAGGTATAAGCGGATTCTCATTGGTTAAGGGCAAGAGTAAAGAGAGAAGACACAGGAGGCCTCTCTGCCCCGTACCTGTCGAGAAGCCCCTCAAACCACTTCCTGCACACCCACAGTTAGGTTACTATTCCACTGGCTGAGACGTGGCCTGCTCCAGGGAAGAGAGACCCTGACTGTGGGGACAGACAGCAGAGGAGAAACATCTTTTGCTTGTTGTTAAGTGGGCTTCACTTGACATGTTAGCCAGACCCTGAGAAGCTGACAGGGACTCAGAGTTCCCGTGGAGAATCGAGACTGGCTCCACCGTGAGGTGAGGACTCTGCCCCCGAACTGGCCGCTCCTCATAGATCCTCACATCAGCACTGACCAAAGGGGTGGACATAGACTGACACTGTGGGCATTTCATTAACAGTGTGTTTGCAAGGACACCACCTCCCATGTGTGGCTTTACGTGTCTTACTCTTCCATGAGCAAAGGAGGGGCTTTCCAGTCAGTTTAGAGAAAATACCAATGATGTGATGGCGCCGTGATGTGCGGATAGGATGGAAGTGATGAAGAGTGTCTGGGGAAGCAGTTCATGGGGCGATGCCCAGGTCTAGCCCTGAGCTTGATGCCATGCTGGGGCTGAGTACCAAAGACCTGTCTGGTGGAAAAGAGAGAGCAGGCAGGAAACAGAAAGCAGTGCCCCTGGCCTTGTTTCCAGGGGTCCTTCCCAATTTGAGGGTGTCCATTCCTCTCCTGACCCTGGAGGCCCCCAGCTTCTAAGCCATTGTTTTCCCAGCTCTCTGTCTTTCCTCTGCAGGTGTAACAACCGCACCCAGTGCGTGGTGGTTGCCGGCTCTGATGCCTTTCCTGACCCGTGTCCCGGGACCTACAAGTACCTGGAGGTGCAGTACGACTGTGTCCCCTACAGTGAGTCATCTTGTTCCTTGTGCGGACGTGGGCCCCTCCCCCTCCCAGAAGTGAGCGAGGAGGAGACACCTTGACCAACACACATATATACACACACGTACACACACAGGTCCAAGTTGGGGCCAGGTACGTGGGGACAGCTGGGTTTGCTCTCTCCTTCACATTCTCTTCTCCCAGACACCCTTGTCCATACTCAGTACCTGCCCCATCTCCCTGCCACCACCAGAGACTGTCCCTTTCCACAGGGTACCTTCTCTAACTCTTGTTACCCTGGCCCACTGCCCTGCTTCTCCACATGCTCCCGGCTCATTTACACACTCCGAGGCCACACCCCCATACTCTGCCTGGTACACTTACATCTCTCCTCTTTGTCATCCTGGACCCCACTGCCCTCTAATCCCACTTCTTCCTCATCCCTTACCTTCCCGAACGCCCCGCCCCTTACATGCCTGCTCTTCCTTCTCACTCACTGCCTTTCCTCTCTGAACTCCTCCTCCTTTCCATCGTCCACCTCACCCCTCATGTGCCCCCACTCATGCCCCTTTCCTGTCCTGGAAGCTGAACTCTATGCCCAAAGAGAGGCAGACCACCCTCTGAGGCCTGGGGGCAGATCCTGCGTGAGGGGCTGGGGGCATGTTCCACAGATTCCTATGTCCTGGTTGGTTTGCCCATTACTGTGCCAGCACTTCCTGTCTACAAAGGAAGTGCCACCATGTTGGACTGCGGGTGGCCCCCAGGAACCTTGAGGAAGGTGATCTGAGGAGCCAGGGGCCTGGCTTTCTCGCACCTGGCCAAGCGGAGCAGACAAAGACAGGGTCTCTCCTCCTCAGCACCCCACCCTTAATATCCTTCTTTCCTGCCCTCACTCTTCCCTCCGCCTCCCTCTCCTCCTCCCCAGCTTCACACAGCCAACCTGGAGGTAGGGCCTCCAGGCAGAGGGGGGAGGAGGCAGGGCCGCCAGAGTGTCTGAGCGTGGGGAGAGGGGGTGGAGGAGCAGGAGGCCCTGTGACTCTCCCTCCTCTCCCCTCCCACTCCAGCCTCCCCCACCAACCTCTGATTTCTCCTCGCAGGTGATGACCTACACTGGGGAAACAGAATCACTTATGTGCTTCCATAACTTTCTTCTTTTACTCCTCACCCTTTCCTTTCAGCATCTGAGGCCTCCAGCCGCCACTCGAGGGGAATGCCCATCTGATCCTTGAAGCCTCCCCACAGCACTGGGGACACTGCCCACCCCCAGGGCTGGGGCAACAGGGAGGAGGGTGGGAGCGGGGGAGAGCAGCGCAGCGGGGAAGTCAGGCTGGGTTCAAAGCTCGGCCAGGCTCTTCGATTTTCCTGGCTCTGAAACTTGAGCAAATTACTTAATTTCTCAGGGCCACTATAGGAGGGGGCGAGAGTCTAGGACAGCGTGTGTGCAAAGCGGCTGGCCCAGGGGTAGCTTCAGAACCTGCTCCCAGTGGCGGAGGCCACATCCTCACCCCCCAGCGCCCAGACCGAATCCTGGTTCACGGTGTGCTCAGTAATGGTCCAGGTGCCCTTTCAAGCTGGCTGAGCCTGTATATTCATCTGTGGTGGGGGGAAGGGAGCAAAACACCTCCCCTGGGATGTTGCCAGGAGTAGAGAGAATGTGGGTAGGGCTCCTCGTGTGCCCTGAGCCATAAGTGTGAAGGAAGCATACTCGCTTTTGCCAGCTGTGTGGCCTTGGCCGTGTTGCTTCACTGAGTCTCGGTTTCGCCATCTATATAGACACTGTTTTTAAAAGACCGCCCAGGAAGTGCCTAGCACAGTTCCTGGCACCTACTGAGCGCTGGGCACTGGTAGTCATTGCTTTTGTTGTAACTACCAGTTATTATTGCTGTTGGTAATCAAAAATAAAACTAATGAAAGATGATGAACCCAGTTCCTCCTGAGGCAGACAGGATAAAGGGCAAGAGGAAAACCCTCTGGTCCAAGTGGAGTCCAAAGTAAGTGGATGCCACACAGGTAAAGCAGCAGGAAAAAGGTATAGAGGGCCCAGGGAGGAAAGGGATGGAGAGACCTCCTGAAACAGACCCCCGCCCTCAACTGTGGGCAGGGGCATGATCCACAGAGATCAGGAGGGGACGCAGGTCAGCCCAGGAGGTGGATGGCCCCCAGTCTGATGGGAGAGCTAGCCTGAGTGCTGGAGGAGATAGGACACGCGCGTGTGCGCGCACACACAGACACACACACACACACACACACACACACACACGAGATATGTGGGGACATAACGGAGCCATGTGTGCCCAGGACAGGAAGAGCTGGAGGGCTAAGCTAACTCCCGGTCCCAGAGGAAGGGGGAGCTATGGTTACCAGGAAGATGGAAGCTAGGCCACAGAACTGGGAATCCGGGCACTCACTTATCTCCCAAATGTTCACTGAGCACCTCCTGTGTGCCAGGCTCTGGATGAGGCGCTGGGAAGGCAGCCAAACCCTGCCCCGGTGGAACTCCCTGCTTCTGCTTCCAGAGAGGTGGCAGGAGAGCCAGGCCCTGGTCAGAGGTTCCTGAGGTGCCAGAGATGCAGAGGCTAGAGGGACGCAGCCTGGGCAACCATCTTGCCCTGGGCTTCAGAGGCTAGGGTGATCCCAGTGCTGGTGTGGGCGGGTCAGAGGTGGGTGTAGGGGATACTGTGGGGAGGGGGCAGTGGGTGTGTGGGACCCCCCCGACACACGCATCGGACAGGCCCGACTAACACTGGATTTGCCTTGCAGCTGAGCACAGTCTAACCATGCCCCTTCCTCCCCCAGGTGCCGCCGGCCCACCAGGCAGCAGGTGGCCTGGAGCTCCTGGCTCTGGGGCCCCCCTGGGGGAGGGGCTGGGCAGAGAAACTGAGTCTTGGGGGAGCGTGGGAGCGTGTCTGTGCCCCCACCTGCTGTCCTGTCCCGTCTGTGATGTCTCCCCACCCCAGCCTCTTCCCTCTCTGCCTCTGTCTCCCTCTACCCCAACTCTCTGAGGCCGAGGGGAGCTCTGACTGTCTGCCCTTCAGTCATTCGGTGTCCAGCTCTGTTGCCCTCTCTCTGTATTAGCTTTTTATGGGTTGTGAGGGCTTGTGGGGGGAACCCAGCTGGACTCAGGTGGGGCCAGCACGGACAGGGAAGGAGTTCAGTCTGTTCTCTCAGCTCTGGGTACCCAAGTCCCAGGAGTCACTAAATCCCCTCTCTTGGGCCCCTTGTTCTGGCAGGAGGGCAGCAGGTAGGGCGAGAGGGGATCTGAGTGTTTCCTCCCTGCCCCTGCTCCCTGGTACCCCACTAACCAGAGCCCGCCCCCCAGCTGGGGCTCCTCCCTCCCCGCCCAGCTGCACCGAGGGTGCCCACTCACATCTGAGGGCATGGCCCACCTGCTGCCCGTACCCGCCTCACCCCGTGTCTCTCTTGGTCTCGTGTCTTCCCCTTCCTGTGATTGTCTTCCCCACGACCTCTCACCCCGACCTGACCCCAGAGGAAGGGACTTGGGGGGCGGGGGCTGAGTTGATACTACATTCAGGGTTTGGGAACCAGGAGTGAGGAAAGAAAGGAAAAGGGGGCGTGTTGCCAGAAAAGAAACAAAAGCAATTTAATCTCTTTTTTTTTTCTCTTTTTCTTGCACATTTTTTTTTCAATTTGTTTTCTCTCTCTCTTCCGATGCTTAAAGTAGAAGTGGAGCAGAAAGGTAAACGCACTGTTACCAATGCTAACCCCTAACTCACACTTTGTTTTACCTGTGCCATACTCATGTGACCCGCCCTCCCCTCTCGGCCCCTTCTTCTCCCGCCCCCCAGCTGGGTCCAGCTGCTAGTCCCCACCCCGGGTGTCCTCCCGGTGGGGCTAACTCTGGTCCAGCCACTGGCAGCTCCACCCTCCAGACACCCGAGGAAGCTCCTCTCTGAGCACGGGCAGGACCTTCTGTCTCTTCTGCCTCTCTCTTTCTGTCTCTCCCTGTCCTTCCTAGTCCCTAGCCCTTTTTGGGGGGACCTGGCCTTCTCTCATACTTCTTTTGCCTCCTTCAGGAGAAGTTTGTAAGCATCCGGGGCGGGTGGGGATCCCCTTCCCTGGCTCCCTACGGGGGGCCAGGTGGTGGGGTCACCGGGTGAGCCGTCTCTCTCCTCTCTTCTTCCCGCCCCAACTTTGGTAACTTGTGTCCCATTGGGGAAGAGGGATGCGGGGGTACACCTTTGTTTTCCTTTCGGGAAGCAGATTCATCCTATCCCTCGGGCTCCTGGTGGCTTAAGTTCCTTCTGGTTTGACGTTCCCAAGGCCCAGAGCTGTTTTGGAGCACAGAGCACCAGCTTCCCCCACCCCCAACCCCCATCCTCGACCAGCTGGGGGCCCAGCCCTGGGGTTGGGTATAAGCTGTCCCCAGCCCTGGGAGGGCATCCTGCCAAACTGGGGACAAGGGGGTGGGGGCGGGCCCCACGGTCGGGGGAGCGTGGGGTGGGGAAGCATTTTTTTCTCTGATTCTGAAACACTTGCGACGCTGCAGTCAGGGTTTCTTCTGGGCTGTTGTGGTTAGAGGACCAGGGAGAGGGGGCCAGGGTGGTATAGGCCGGGTCTGGGGACTTCAGGAGCACCGTAATTTCTTGCGGGTTTAACCTTCCGCAGGGGAGCTGGAGAACTCTGGCGGGTAGGACTGTCCACCATGGGGATAGGGCACGGGCTGCAGCTGTAGGGCTTGGAGGGCAGGATGTTGGGGATGGCGGCTTCCTCCTCTGAAAGTTTTGAGAAATTGACGGCTCTGAGGCTGGCAGCAGGGGCAGGGCTGGGTGAGACATCCTTTCGAATCGCCTTTGCCTTGAAATTACGGTGGTCTGTGGAGCATCCCCTTCGAGGGAGGTGGGGCGGGGTCCCTCCAAGCTGCTCCCCTCCCCCCTGCCCCCCTTCCCTATCTCAGAGAGGCCTGGGCAGCCAGCCCACGGTCTGCCCCTCACTGAACCCCGCCACTCTCTCCCTCTCTCTCTTCTGGAGTCTCTCTCCCACCCAGCACCAGACACTCTTCTTGCAGGCCCGGTGGTGGTTTGGATACGAAGTCCTGGATCTTTTCTCTTCAAGGGGCGGGTTGGGGGAGGGAAGAGGAGGTGTTGGGAGCTTGGTGCTAGGGAGGGGTCCTTGCTGGCAAAGGCTCCAGGCAGACCCTTCTCATCTTCTCCCTGGTCCCCAGGGTAACCTCTAACCACGTTTTCCTCCTCCACGCCCTTCTGATTAGGTCAGGCTCTGAGACCTCCCACCACCCTCTCACACACACACAGCTGGCAGGGGGCTGCCCGGGCTTGGGGAGAGGGGAGACCTGGGCACAGAGGAAATGGGTGGAGGCCAGGTGTGCTGGGGAGGGGTGCAAGCCAACACCTCTGGGCATCGGGGACACGGAGATGGTAGAGCCCCAGGGCCCAAGCCAGGATCCTTCTGGTTCCTGCCCACCTCTGTGCCTGGGGCTCCTTTTCCCCTTCTAAAACAGGGCATGCTCCTGGCTGCTTTGTGCCTGGGGACCCTTGGGCTGCCCTCCAAGCCAGTGCCGGGTCCCAGCCCTCCCTGCCCACCCCAGGGCCAGCTGCTTTGGTGACAGGCCAAGCAGAAGCAGAGAATTCACTGCAAACCCTCACCCTGGCCTGTCCATGGGTTCTGCCAGCAGGGAGGTGAGAGGGAGGCCCCAGCCGTCCTGGATGGAGGGGCTTCTGGCCATCACCACTCTGGGAGGAGGAGGGGAGCCTGGCCACACTGATTGTTGAGAGTCCAGACCTCCACCGGGTCGGCAGGGGAGGCTAGGAGTAGGTGGCGCTGGGACGTGATGGGGCAAGGGTGGGCAGGCCAGCAGGGGCCAACGAGATGCAGTTGAGGTTTTCCTCCTTTTCAGGGGAATGGGGGGGTGGGGCCCCCCACCTTTCTGACATCAGCATGGTCCCTCCTCCCGAGGGATGGTTGCAGGTAATCCGGGTCCGGGGCAGGGGAGGTGGGGGGCCTGGCTGGGGCGGGCTGGGTCTTTATCCTAGCACCTGGTTCCCTCCCTTGCCCCCTGAGCTGGACCTGGGACTGCCCTCCCGAGGGACCCTCAGTCCGGCCTGGGCCTTGGAGTGAATTCTCTGCTCACCCCCTCTCTCCTCTGTCAGCACTAACCCTTTCTTCCCAGGTGGTCTCCAGTGTGCCTCCCTTGGAGCCAGGACCTCTGCTGAGGCCCACCCCCCCACCTTGTCTCTCTTCCCTCCACGCAGCTCTCCTTCCCCCTCCCCAACTCTCCTGGGGAGTCACCTCCCTCCCCATGTCCCACCTCCCCAATCCCTGTGCACCAGTGTCAGTGTCTGCTGCTGAACAAACCCTTGAGAGACCCTGCCGGCTGGGGGCAGGGCTGGGCGCCCTGGGGAGGGGCTGAACTTTTCCAAAAACCTTTCCTGATTGTGTGGGTCCAGGTGTGTGGGGGCCACAGGCTGCAACAGGAACCTTGGGTGTTTCCCCCACCCTGGAATGGTGGGGGGCACCCCTGACACCCACAGTGGGTACAAAAACATCACTACCTTGCAATTTTTGCAGGAGGAAGAAAGTGGAGTGTAAAAAAAAAAAATTCTGTGTCCTGGTGTGGTTGATGAAGGATGGGACCCTCGACTCTAGCTCTTCCATAGGGGGCGGAGACAATGGCGAAGGGGCAGGGCACTGAGTCCCTGGAACCTCAAAGCCACCAGTCAGTGGCTGCAGTGAGATCTTTCTGCCCCACTTAAGGCACAAGAGAACATCTCTGGGAGGGCTCTTGCCAAACCCCTTATCCCCAGCCTGTGGGGTCTCTAGCAGCCAGGGAAGGAAAGAGGGCACCACCTCCCCCCACTAACCCTGCTCTTAATGGCCTCCAGGGTTGACATCTCCAGGGAGAGGGGCAGCTGGGCGGGGTGGGGGTCCCAGCCCGGAAACCCCCTTCCCATCACCAGCCCTACCAAGCAACCGTGACTGCAGCAGCAGGAGGGGACAGCCTGGCTCCCCCGTGGCCACGTGACCAACTTGCCTCTCTCTCCCCTCTCTCTTCCCCTCTTCCTTACCCCCTGCTCCTCCTCTCGTGTCTCCTCCCCACCCACCTGCCTGGCCCAGTCTTCGTGTGCCCAGGGACCCTCCAGAAGGTGCTGGAGCCCACTTCGACGCACGAGTCGGAGCACCAGTCTGGTGCGTGGTGCAAGGATCCACTGCAGGCGGGTGACCGCATCTACGTCATGCCCTGGATCCCCTACCGCACAGACACGCTGACCGAGTACGCCTCATGGGAGGACTACGTGGCGGCACGCCACACCACCACCTACCGCCTGCCCAACCGTGTGGACGGCACGGGTTTCGTGGTCTACGACGGCGCTGTCTTCTACAACAAGGAGCGCACGCGCAACATCGTCAAGTACGATCTGCGCACTCGCATCAAGAGCGGGGAGACGGTCATCAACACCGCCAACTACCACGACACCTCGCCCTACCGCTGGGGGGGCAAGACCGACATCGACCTAGCTGTGGACGAGAATGGGCTGTGGGTCATCTACGCCACCGAGGGCAACAATGGGCGGCTGGTGGTGAGCCAGCTCAATCCGTATACGCTGCGCTTCGAGGGCACGTGGGAGACGGGCTACGACAAGCGCTCGGCGTCCAACGCCTTCATGGTGTGCGGCGTCCTCTACGTGCTGCGCTCTGTCTACGTGGACGACGACAGCGAGGCGGCTGGCAACCGCGTGGACTATGCCTTCAACACCAATGCCAACCGCGAGGAGCCCGTCAGCCTGGCCTTCCCCAACCCCTACCAGTTCGTCTCCTCCGTGGACTACAACCCGCGCGACAACCAGCTCTACGTCTGGAACAACTACTTCGTGGTGCGCTATAGCCTGGAGTTTGGGCCTCCAGACCCCAGTGCCGGTGAGGATGGCTTGTGTCCACAGCTACCCCCGCCCCCCCCAACCTCCGTCCCAGGGTTGGGGGTGAATCTGGCAGCTCTTAGCGACCTAGAGGTCGGAGAGAGTCACACAGCACATGCTGTTCCAGGCACTTCCCAGCTAGCTGGTAACTTGTCTAACCCTTCTAACACAGAGCTTGTTACTTTCCTGAGTTTACAGATGAGGAAACTGAGGCACAGAGTGGGTGGTGAATTAGCTTGAGGATTTGGACCCAGGACTTTGGGTGCCTGACCACTTAGCTGCACTGCCTTTCTCAGAGGCTTGTACATTTGTAGCCCTGGAACTCTTAACCAACCAGAATCCTGGGTGGAAGCTCAAATACCAGGTAAAACAGGACAAGGTTGAGCTGTTGATGGGGTGAGGGCCCCTCTGCAGCCTTGTTTGTGTCCTCGGCTGCCCTGAGCCAGCTCTGAGCAGCCCCAGGGCTCCAGAGAGCCTGGTCTAATCCAGCCTTGTTTGCATAATGGGGAGCTGAGGCCCCCAGAGGGAAGGAAGCCGGGTTACAGAGACCAGAGTTAGTAACCAAGGATGAGAGGTGGCAGTGTTCATCTCTTTCCTGGCCTATCCTTTCCAGGTGCTCTCTCAGACCTGAGGGTGCACACGAGTGAATTTGCACGTTTTGATGTCTTAGACAGTCCCATGGGTGTGAGGTACCTCTGTGGGCGGAGAGAATGCAGAGGAGATCCTCTCCCAGACCCAATGGGAACCAGGACACCTTTCCACTTCAGTGGCAAGAAAGATGCTAAGATGCCAGGGACCCAGTGCCTGGTGGGGCCCCAAGCCTGGGGGTGATTCTGTCTCATGGCCTCCTCTCCATTCCAGGCCCAGCCACTTCGCCACCCCTCAGCACAACCACCACAGTCCGGCCCACGCCCCTCACCAGCACAGCCTCACCCGCAGCCACCACCCCGCTCCGCCGGGCACCCCTCACCACGCACCCGGTGGGTGCCATCAACCAGCTGGGACCCGACCTGCCTCCAGCCACAGCCCCAGCCCCCAGCACCCGGCGGCCCCCAGCCCCCAATCTGCACGTGTCTCCAGAGCTCTTCTGTGAACCTCGAGAGGTGCGGCGGGTCCAGTGGCCGGCCACCCAGCAGGGCATGTTGGTGGAGAGACCCTGCCCCAAGGGAACTCGAGGTGAGTACAGAGGCCTTGGTCACCTCTTCTGGGGCTGACTTGGGGGGTGGCCACTGCTGGTCTGGCTAGGGAAGGGACAGGGGACATGCCTACCACTCAGCATAGATGCACTTACCCGTCCACTTCCCCTTTTGACAAAGTGTGGGCTTTATGGGGTAGGATTCATGCCCGACATCTGCAGCTGTGTCCCCAGAGCCCAGCAGAGCTCCCAGGGAACAGCAGCAGCTTAGTTTTCCCAGCCCCATCCCCTGACCCTCCCTGCAGTGCTGAGCACTAGGCAGACCCTGCAGGGAGCCCACAGAGATAAGCTGGGTGGGTCGCAGCCTCAGGCTGAGATGGAACAGTCCTAGGAACAGCAGCGGAAGTGCCAGAGGGGTGGGACTAAGACCACCCGCTCTAGGGACCTGAGGGGAGGGTTAGAAGAGGCTTCGTGGAAAGGGGGCTTCCCAGACGGGTTTTGTTAGAAGGTTCTAATTCCAGTAGGTAAAGATGGAAGGGAAGACAAGAGGGAGAGCTTAGGGGATTAAGGTGTGGCTTATGTCACCTCAGAGTGACACCTCTCTTGACTGTCCTACCTGCTTCATGTCTGGTCTCCCATGTTCCCCTCACTTCTCCCCTCACCCATTCGTCTCTGTCTCCTTTCCCCCTGCTTTGGCCCGCCCTTCTCTCCTTCCTCGTGGCCCCCTTCTCTGTTCCTGTCTGTCCCTGCAGGAATTGCCTCCTTCCAGTGTCTACCAGCCCTGGGGCTCTGGAACCCCCGGGGCCCTGACCTCAGCAACTGCACCTCCCCCTGGGTCAACCAGGTGGCCCAGAAGGTACCAGCAGCAGCCACCCCTCCCAGATAGGCACCTTTGCTCACGCACTGGGCCCTGGGTGGCTGGGTGCAGGGCGCAGCGGGGCAGTGGAACAATGGGAGACAAGGGAGAATAAATGGATAGCAGGTCTGAGAGGCAGGACTATGGGGTCTCCTCCCTGGCCTACGGAGTGGGGGAGAGAGCAGACAGGGAGAAGGGGCAGTAGAGAGGAATGAGAGGGGCTGAGCAGTCTGGGCAAGTGCGGAGGGACCATGAGGGGAGCAGAATGGTCCCTGACAGAGCTGGGTCCTCCACTCCTGCCTCACACAGATCAAGAGTGGGGAGAATGCAGCCAACATTGCCAGTGAGCTGGCCCGCCACACCCGGGGCTCCATCTATGCGGGGGATGTGTCCTCCTCTGTGAAGCTGATGGAACAGCTGCTGGACATCCTGGACGCCCAGTTACAGGCCCTGAGGCCCATTGAGCGCGAGTCAGCTGGCAAGAACTACAACAAGGTGGGGCTTGACAGTGGGGATGACAGTGGGCACTACCCCGGGGGCTCAGGAAGGTTCGGCTTGGTACCTCCAAGCTGGGCTGCCACCAGGAAGCATAGACTCCAGGCCCGCTGGTCTCCCTCCTGGGCTGCCCCGGATGGGCCTGGGGGTTGGGGATACCTTAGGAACAACTCTTGCTCGTGGCCCGGCCCCAGCTTGGTGGCAGATGCAGAAAAGAGTGGGTAGATGTGGCCTGACAGCACCTCCATCTCTTTCCTAGATGCACAAGCGGGAGAGAACCTGCAAGGACTACATCAAGGTAAGGCCCAGGGGACTCCGGCTGGCTGAGCGGGGTGGGACAGGCCCTAGTCGGCACTGGGAGAATAGAGGCTGAGAGGAGGGGACACGGAGCTCAGCCCCACGAACTGGAGGATGTGGCGGGATTCGTGGCGCCACCCCCCACCACCGCCACCTGTGCAGGCTGTGGTGGAAACGGTGGACAACCTGCTACGGCCGGAGGCTCTTGAGTCCTGGAAGGACATGAATGCCACAGAGCAGGTACACACAGCCACCATGCTCCTGGATGTCCTGGAAGAGGGCGCCTTCCTGCTGGCCGACAACGTCAGGGAGCCGGCCCGCTTCCTGGCTGCCAAGCAGAATGTGGGTGAGTGCTGTGGTCTTACCAGGCCCAGTTCAGGTGCAAACCTTGAACTGTGGAGTCTGCCTGTTCCAGAGACCATGGGGGATACCCTGGTCCTTGACCTTGGGCCTCTAGACAGGGAACAGACCCCAACCCCATATGCCCTGCCATCCTCTGTCCCCACAGTCCTGGAGGTCACGGTCCTGAACACGGAGGGCCAAGTGCAGGAGCTGGTGTTCCCCCAGGAGTACCCAAGCGAGAACTCCATCCAGCTGTCAGCCAACACCATCAAGCAGAACAGCCGCAACGGTCAGTGCCCGGCCCCATGCTGGCAGCGCCGCCCCACTTATGGAGAACAGCGGCTGTCAGTTTTTATGGGGTTGAAGAGTCTGAGAAAAGGTTGGGACCTGTAACAACACACAGATAAGTTCTCCGCTCAAGCTGGCGAAACATTCCAGGGGACTCACGGGGTTCCCCCAAAGCCCCACAGAGCCCCGAACATTTGCAGTCTGCAGGGCTCACTCCTCTGCAGCAGCAGTTGATCCTCACAGCTCAGGGAAAATTGTCCTGTTTGAGACTAAGACTCAGAGAGCTTAGGGATTTGCTTGAAGTCACACTGCAAGTAAGAGGTTCCCAAGGACCCAGACCCTGAGTCTCCTGGTCTGCTGCCCTGCTGTTTGGCACTGCCTACAACCGAGCAGTGATCCCAGAGAAGGGGTCCCTGATCCCCACTCGTCTGGGCTGCAGTCTGGAGAAGCCAGGTCCCGGTGGCTGGAAGTGTGTCAGTCGAGGGCTGACGGCACACCCGCTGCACCTGTCCTTTCCAGGGGTGGTCAAAGTTGTCTTCATCCTGTACAACAATCTGGGCCTCTTCCTGTCCACCGAGAACGCCACGGTGAAGCTGGCAGGTGAAGTGGGCGCAGGTGGTCCGGGAGGTGCCTCCCTCGTGGTGAACTCACAGGTCATCGCAGCCTCCATCAACAAGGAGTCAAGCCGAGTCTTCCTCATGGACCCTGTCATCTTCACCGTGGCCCACCTGGAGGTGAGCTGAGGTGTTCCCCATGGGGGTCCCAGCATCCGCAGGGTTCCCAGGCTGCATATCCCCGCATTGCGTGTTCATCTACCCCAGGAGTAAGTTCCGATCCCTCCCTGGGCCACCAGTCCCTCAGCCTCCACCTCAGCAGCTTAGGCCATTTGTCCCCAGAGATCTCAGACTACCGCCTGAAATCCCAGGCACTTCTCCATGCTTGTTGCTGTCCCTCTAGCTGGGTGTGAGGGCTGGAAGGGGACTCCCCAGATCTGACTCGCCGGCCACTACCACACAACAGGCCAAGAACCACTTCAATGCTAACTGCTCCTTCTGGAACTACTCGGAGAGATCCATGCTGGGCTATTGGTCAACCCAGGGCTGCCGCCTGGTGGAGTCCAACAAGACCCACACGACGTGTGCCTGCAGCCACCTCACCAACTTTGCTGTGCTCATGGCTCACCGCGAGATCGTAAGCTGGCCAGCATCCCGCTGCACTGCTCTGGGCGGGCCTGCTCATTGGCTCAGCTTTGCATGGCATTACAGAGTGCGTCATGGGCAGTGCCAGGGAAGGCCAGCTTCATGGGCACGGGGGCGGCACTAGTCTTGCCCAGGGCATGAGACCACATGTCTGGTTCTCTCTCTCTGGTCACGGTCCCACCTTCTCCCAAGGCACTCTGGAGAAGCAAGTTGGTGTCACCTTTGTCATCTCTCCACACACCTTCCAGAGCATGAGGAAGTGAGCGTGCTGCCTGCAGAGGGGTGGGGGCCGGCAAGTTGGCCAGGGGCAGAAGGCCGGCAGGGCTGTACCAGTGGTGTTCATGGCCTGAGGCCTGGTCTGCAGCTGGCACCTATCTGAGCCCAGGGTGAGCCTGGCCATGTGCAAGGCCAAGGGCACTGAGTGCACCCCCTACTGTCCCCCAGTACCAGGGCCGCATCAACGAGCTGCTGCTGTCAGTCATCACCTGGGTGGGCATTGTGATCTCTCTGGTCTGTCTGGCCATCTGCATCTCTACCTTCTGCTTCCTGCGGGGGCTGCAGACCGACCGCAACACCATCCACAAGAACCTGTGCATCAACCTCTTCCTGGCCGAGCTGCTCTTCCTGGTCGGCATAGACAAGACTCAGTATGAGGTGGGTCTGGCGTGGGGTGGGGGCAGGGGGAGGGAGGAGAGGCGACCCAGCCTGGCCCCTCCTCACCTGTGGTGCCCCTGCCCCCCAGATTGCCTGCCCCATCTTCGCTGGTCTGCTGCACTACTTCTTCCTGGCTGCCTTTTCCTGGCTGTGCCTGGAGGGCGTGCACCTCTACCTGCTGCTGGTGGAGGTGTTCGAGAGCGAGTACTCCCGTACCAAGTACTACTACCTGGGCGGCTACTGCTTCCCAGCCCTGGTGGTGGGCATCGCGGCCGCCATCGACTACCGCAGCTACGGCACTGAGAAGGCGTGAGTGCCCCTCCTTCTCTCCTCCTGCCTGGCTCCCTGTTCAGTAGCAGGACCCTCACGGCACTGGGCTCCTGGGGTTGGAGGGTAGGTCCCCCACAACCCCCCACCCCACCCCCTGGCTCTGCTTCTTTTATAGCTGCTGGCTCCGAGTAGACAATTATTTCATCTGGAGCTTCATTGGGCCCGTCTCCTTTGTTATCGTGGTAAGTTGGAAGGCAGTACACCTGGTACTGTTTTCATCCTTTATCCTGGCTAGCCTTGACCCTGAGCCCCTGAAAACTGTGAGAACTAACCAGCCAACTAAGAGGACAGGAGCGCAGTGGGTCTGTAGAGCTCCAGCACTGAGGTCCATGCATCCAGGAGCTGTGATTTGAGCCCCTGTTCTGTGTCAGGCTGGAGGCCCCATCCTCCCAGCAGTGGGAGCCATGTAATAGACGGTTATACCAGGGGGTGGGTACCTGGGGGCAGTTACATCGTCAGAGGAGTCCATGAAGGATAGAGGTCCACGCTGAGACTTGGCCAGGAGCTCACACCGGCAGCTGGAAGGCAGAGCGACCCTGGCCCAGCCCCTCCCCTTGTCCCGTCCCCAGGTAAATCTGGTGTTTCTCATGGTGACCCTGCACAAGATGATCCGGAGCTCATCTGTGCTCAAGCCCGACTCGAGTCGCCTTGACAACATTAAGTGAGTAGCCCCCTCCCCACCCCTGCCCCCAGGGGTGGGGTGGGGGGTTGTGGGGGACTTAACTAAAATGTGCTGTCACCTCTGGTGTCATACAATGTGATTTATGGACAGAGATGGTTTTCATTGTGCTCGTTCTATATCTACTTAATGAGTATTAGAAAACATAGCATTAACTCAGCCAACCTGTGGCGTGGGGAATATAACTGCTCAGGGCAAGGCTGAGTTCAAAAAGTGAGTCCATTTCGGACGACTTAAAGAGAAGTAAGCAGCAAAAGACAGTTAGTTTAAGGGTCTGGAAACATGGCCTAAAGGATGAAGGACGCAGGGGAATAACTATTCACAAACCTCGACTCCCCAACTCTGCCTGCCCTCAGACTCAGGCTGGGTGGAAGTGTCGCTGGACGGGCCATTCCCATCAGGCCTACTCACCCAGGTGGGTTTTTGTAGACAGCGTCCCGGCCCAAAGAGGCCAACAGGGGATGTATCTCTGCTGGCGGGTACTTTGATGTCCCTATCCCTCTCCCTACCCCGTCCCCAGATCCTGGGCCCTGGGGGCCATTGCGCTGCTCTTCCTGCTGGGCCTCACCTGGGCTTTTGGCCTCCTGTTCATCAACAAGGAGTCGGTGGTCATGGCCTATCTCTTCACCACCTTCAACGCCTTCCAGGGGGTCTTCATCTTTGTCTTTCACTGCGCCTTACAGAAGAAGGTGAGGTCAGGGAAGGGGGCCCAGGTGCTTGCCTTCTTTGGTGGCCTATGTCCGCTGAGAGGGGAGCATGGGCCTCAGGGTCAGGAAAGATTCAGCTAGGGTGAAGAGGGTTCTGGAAAACAAGATACAGCGGACCGGAGGAGCAAGAGAGCCGGGCAGATGTGGGGAGCGAGGAGAGCAGAGGGCAGGGAAGCAGTGACAGGAGCTCTCCCACAACGCAGGGCACAAAGCAGGTATGCAGGAGGGAGATGATTCTGTGAGTTTGGTGGTGATAGAATGTTTCCTTTTTAAATAAAATGTGTTTAAATCCTTAAAAAAATAAAGAGATAAACAGAAACAGAGAAACTTAGAGGGGCATACAGGGCATACAAGACTCAGGCATGGAAACCGAGCCAAGGCATTTGTATACTTGGTCCCGAAGGCAGTGGAGCCCCCGTCAGATCGTTGTTGGTCCGAGGCGGGTAAGGCTGAGGCAGGGGGATGGAGGAGGCAGCGATGAGAACTCTGCTGCAAGGCTGACTGTGCCCTGTTCTGTTCAGAACTGTCTGGTGGCCCCCAAGGGACAGTGACTTCCTTGCATGGCCCCCACTTCACACACAGTGACATTCTTACAGGAGCCCCCAGGCCTA
Organism: Pteropus medius; assembly: GCF_902729225.1. Lineage (NCBI taxonomy): Eukaryota > Metazoa > Chordata > Mammalia > Chiroptera > Pteropodidae > Pteropus > Pteropus medius. The sequence continues at coordinate 28,325,757 of NW_024349519.1, forward strand.
CATGGTGTGACCAGGGCTCCGGTTACCTTTTCTGTCCTCCAGCCATGCTCTCTGCTCTCTCAGACACCTAGACATGGACCCTCCTTAGGGCTTGTCCCCTGCCCCTTCCAGATATCTGACTTCTCTCTCAGGTCTTTGCCAAAACGTCTCCTTCTTGTTGAGGCCTCCCCCGATCTGCCTAACCCCCTTTCCAGCCATAGGTCTGTTTGCAGCACCTAACGTCATCACGCATCCTACCTTACGTACTGATGTTTACATCTACATTATGTCTGTCTACTAAGATAGCAGTTCTGAGAGGTAGGGCTTTGTGTCTGATTTGTGTTGTACTGTCCCCAGGGCCTAAGCCACACCTGGCACATAGAGTATGCTCATTAAAGAGCTGTTGAGTCAATGAATGGATGAGAAACTATCCATGGAGATGGAGAAAGGGGGATGGGCCTGAGCGAGGAGAGAGAGTCTACCTGGCTGGCTGCTTGGGGACAGGAGACAGGTTTCTGATGCCCACCAGTAGCTTGGTCTCTGGACTCCCAAGGTGAGGGCACCTGCCGCCAGCTGCCTGTCCTCCTCACTCCCCAGGTGCACAAGGAGTACAGCAAGTGCCTGCGACACTCCTACTGCTGCATCCGCTCCCCACCTGGGGGCGCTCACGGCTCCCTCAAGACCTCAGCCATGCGGAGCAACACCCGCTACTACACAGGGACCCAGGTATCTGGGCTGGGGTTGGGCACCAGGCAGGGCTCCCTCAGGCTGAATGTTGGGCCCGAGATGCGGGGCAGTGCTTGGCCCAGGTCCCTGGTGGTGTGCATCAGGCAAGTGGTCTCAGATCCCGGAGGGTAGGCGGCTCGAGGGCCCCTTCATGTCTGGGCTGTGTCTCCAGAGCCGAATCCGAAGAATGTGGAATGACACCGTGAGGAAACAAACAGAATCCTCCTTCATGGCGGGCGACATCAATAGCACTCCCACCCTGAACCGAGGTAAGACAGTATCCCTCATCCCGGGCTCCAGGCTTGTGTTTCCCAGCTGCCTTGTGACCTCTGACCTCTTGGACAGGTACCATGGGGAACCACCTGCTGACCAACCCTGTGCTGCAGCCCCGTGGGGGCACCAGCCCCTACAACACCCTCATTGCCGAGTCAGTGGGCTTCAATCCCTCCTCGCCCCCCGTTTTCAACTCCCCAGGTAAGAGCACACTGTGCTGGGAGAGGGCAACAGCCCAGGTCAGGGAGCATGGGGTCTGCATCCCAAGAGGTCTTCACTTGGGGTGTTCACATGCCTCCTGAACGGGAGCCTGGACTTGGCGTTCCACGACCACTCACCTTCTCTCTCTTCCCTCCCGGCTGGCACCTGCAGGGAGCTACCGAGAACCCAGTAAGTGTGACTTTCCTGGTAACCTTTCTGATGCCGGGAGGGGAATGTGACAGTGCCTCACTCACCTAGGGAGAACTCAGTGCCTCACCTAGGGAGAACTCAGGGTGCTCCCCCCGACCCACACACATACACACACAGTCTCTGGCTGGGCAGTTTGCTGATGTTGCATTTGGGCCTTGGGTGAGGAATAAAAGTGATGAAGGTCAGAGCATAGGAAATGGACCTGGTCACCCAGGTCTCCTCACACCACTGAGATTCTGAGTCCCGAGCTGGGAGGGGACCCTGGGGAAACTGGTCTCCACCCCCACTTCCACCAACCTGCTGCATTGCAAGTGTCCGTACTGCCAGTGAGGAAGATGGGGAATGGGAAACTCCAGTCCCCAAAGCAAGGGTGAGCCCAGGTACCCCACTCTGTGTGCCCCACACCCCTCTCACTGCCCAGCCCTCCTGAGCAGCCCCCTTCTGCCTGCAGAGCACCCCTTGGGAGGCCGGGAAGCCTGCGGCATGGACACGCTGCCCCTCAACGGCAACTTCAACAACAGTTACTCCTTGCGAAGTGGGGATTTCCCTCCCGGGGACGGGGCTCCCGAGCCACCCCGAGGCCGGAACCTGGCAGATGCTGCCGCTTTCGAAAAGATGATCATCTCGGAGCTGGTGCACAATAACCTGCGGGGCAGCAGCAGTGGGGCCAAAGGCCCACCACCACCTGAGCCCCCCGTGCCACCTGTGCCGGGGGGTGGCAGTGAGGAAGAGGCGGGAGGGCCCGGGGGTGCTGACCGGGCAGAGATCGAACTTCTCTACAAGGCCCTGGAGGAGCCGCTCCTGCTGCCCCGGGCCCAGTCGGTGCTGTACCAGAGCGATCTGGACGAGTCAGAGAGCTGCACGGCGGAGGATGGGGCCACCAGCCGGCCCCTCTCCTCCCCTCCGGGCAGGGACTCCCTCTATGCCAGCGGGGCCAACCTGCGGGACTCGCCCTCCTACCCGGACAGCAGCCCCGAGGGGCCCAGCGAGGCCCTGCCCCCACCCCCACCTGCACCCCCTGGCCCCCCTGAAATCTACTACACCTCTCGCCCACCGGCCCTGGTGGCCCGGAACCCCCTACAGGGCTACTACCAGGTGCGGCGGCCCAGCCACGAGGGCTACCTGGCAGCCCCGGGCCTCGAGGGGCCAGGGCCTGATGGGGATGGGCAGATGCAGCTGGTCACCAGTCTCTGAGGAACCTCACAGACCAGGGGTTGGTGGCCCAGGCCAGGGAGGGAACCCTGAGCAGGGCTCTGGTGGGAGAGGGAGACTGACGGAGGCAGTGGCTGGTGGGCCACTTTCTCCAGGCACCCCTCGGCCGCAGGCCCTCGAGGCCCCTTGGGGGCTCTGCTCTGGGGGACCTGAGGTGCAGGGTTCAGACAGGGTTTCCCACCAGCCACGTGCACCAGCTCGATTTGGGGAAAGTGCAGTGAGGAAGAGCCAAGAGGTTCCCTGGAGAATGAGGAAGGAGAAATTGAAAGGGTGCAGCCCACTCTTGACTTCCCCCTCCCCCCTACTCTTGTCTGCTGGAGGGAAATGAGGGCTTTGGTGTCCTTGGGCCAAAGACCCTGCTGGATGGAACCTGTCAGCTGCTCCTCTTTCTGCAGCCAGAAATGCTGGGCTGCACCAGGAGCAGAAGGACAGATGGACAGGTTCCGCCTGCACTGCAGTTCCCTGCTCCCTGGAGTCTGGGGCCTCTGACCCAGGAGAAAGCCCCAGGGCCAGAGGAATGGGCATTTGTGGCTGGTGGTTTAAAGGTGGAATTTTCTCTGAAGCTCCTTCCTTCTGCTCTTCTTCCCAGCCTCCCCAGCAAGCCTGCCCCCTCAGCCCTCCTCAAGTGCACCCAATGACCCCCTCCCTTGGGGTGACTCCTGATGAAGCACAACTCCCCGCAGGGCCCCCAGCCCACAGGGGTGGCCATATATGGGCAATTCCCAGTCCTGTGGGCTTGGCTATCTGGGGAGCAGATTTTGGGTCTGGATCTCCCTGGGGAGTGGGTCCTGGGCTTGGATCTTTCCCTAGGGGGCCCTCTTCCCCTTCCTCTCTTCTCCTCCTCTCCCATTGCTGTAAATATTTCAACGAAATGGAAAAGAAAAAAAAAAGACAAAAAAAAAAAATCTCATCACTTGAAGCCACCGGGAGCCTGCGGCCCGGCCAGCCCTGGCTTTCTCCGGAGCAGAGCGGCGCCGCCGGGCCTGGCAGCCAGGACTTCTCTGTGTACGTGTGCATCCCCAGCCGGGGTGGGCAGGCCGCCAGAGCAGCTTTTTACAATCCAGAGACAGAAAAAAATCTAGACGCAACAGCGAAACAAAGAACCCGTTTCTTTCCCGGCACCTGTTTCTGTCGCCTCCTTCCCTGCTCTGCCTGCCCCTGGCATCAGTCAGCCCTCCTGGGGCGTGTACCTCACTGCCTGCCCCAGGACTGGGGCCTGTCTTCTCCCCTCCCCACTGGCCCGGGGGAGGCACCCCTCACACCCAAAGATGCTTTTGTCAAGATGGCTGTGCTATCCCTTTGAGTTCCTGTCTCTTGTACACTGCTTCTGGAACTCGGGCCAGGGATGAGGGGCTGATTTCCTGCCTAGAGAGGTTGATGGGGGAATTAAAATGAGGGTAGCAGGGTTTGATGGTGGTGGGTATGACTGAGGGGAAGGCTGGGAGTGATGAGGTAGTCTTCTCTGGGGGGTTGGGGGTGGAGTGTGTGAAAGCACCTTCCCTACCCTACACCCTCCTACAGTGGGGGCAAAGCCAGGTACCAGGGCCTGGGGTCAGGACACCAGTGTTGTGGGGGTTCAACCCCAAACCTGTAGACCCCAGAAGCTCCAGGCTGGGGCGTCTCCTGAGTACCTCTCCCCAGCTCCTTTCTCTCCAGCCTGTCACCCTGGCCTTCCCTGCCCCACCCCAACTCTGGGGGTAGCATAGTCCCATTGCCACACTAACCCAGCCCCATCATTGCCATTTCCCCAGGGGTGGCCCTCCACCTCTGCTCTGATCCCTCTGTCTCTTTTGCCCTCCTCTCTTCTCTCACAAGTGCCATGAGTTTTCAAACATCTTCGGGTCTCAGCCTGCTGCTGCCATGAACTTTGGGTTAAGGGGGAAGGGCTCTAGGGAGGAACTGGGGATAAGAGACAGGTAGGTGGCTGGGAGGACCCTTTTGCTGCTAAAAAGCCCCACCCTTCTGGGGAGCTGGGGCTGGCTTGTCCCTGTCAGGGGAGAAGGGGTCAGACCAAAGATGGTGGTTTGTCCTGCCTAGGGGGACAGGTGTGTGAAGGCAGGGTTGGGTTCCATCTCTGGCTTTTTCCGGTAGGAAGGCTTAATTAACTCCTTTCACCAGAAGACCACGGATGAGTGGATGGGGAGAAGGATGGAGATGGTCTTGCCCAGATAGCTCTATGAGGAGAGCAGGAGCTAGATCTGTGGCATGCCTTGGCTTCAGGAGGCCAGGAACTCCAGTGGTTGGGGCAGTTAGAGGTCTGTGAAGAGCTGGCAGAGGAGATGAGGGTAGATGAAGGAGTTAGTCCAGCCCAAGCATCGGCCCAGCTAGATACCAGCAAGAGGGTGGAAAAAGTGGGCAGGGTGGGAGAGTTCCCAGGGGGCTGGAAGCATGCAAGGAGTCCCTCGTCTCCCCTACTGAGCCCTCTTTTTATCTCTCCACACACCGACAATCACGGGGGGAGAGAGAGGGTACGGTGGGTCCCTTGGTTCCCATTCTGGCCAGAATCACCAAGGTGGATTTCCAGGCCTCAAAGCTGTGTGGCAGGGCCCCCTGGTGGGGCTGGACACCACTGCAGTCCAGCACAAAACCACCCCTGGGAGCCCTGGTGTTCCCCCACCCCAACCAGACCTGGTGCCTTGACACCCCCACCCCCGCTGGGACGGTATAGAGAAGGAAGGGTCTTGGTTTCCTCTCCTACTCCCCTCCTTGGGCTCCTGAATTCATTTGCTTTTAAATATTATTATTATTTTTTGGGGTTTCCTTTGCCTTCTTTTCTGTGTCTCCACTTCTTTCCCTGTGTCTTCCTTGCTGTCTGTGTTCTTCTCTCACCCTCAGTTTCTCTCTGTCCATTCGGGCCTCCTCCCCCCTCTCCTACATCCCCCAATCCCTCCTTGGTCTCCTTTTCGATATGCCAAACCAATTTTGGGTCGAGTGCATTTAACGAGAACAAAACAAAAGGCTCATAACAACAAGAACGTTTCAGAAAAAAAGTTTAAAAAAATTGTTGAGTCAAAAAAAAAAAATAAAACAATAAAGAAATTAAGATTTCTTGGAATGACAGGAGTGGTGTGACTCATTGCTCGGCGAGAAATGGGTGAGTGGATCTGCAGGGCGCATCCCTGTGAGGCTCTGACACCGTGAGAAGCCTGCACTGCAATGTACAGAACCCACAGCAGAGGCCTGGAGCATCACGGAACCATTAATGTTTACGGAAAACTTGGTAGGTTCCTGGGCCTGGCTGAGCAATTCAGAAGTAGTTTTTCTTTGAATCCCCATAAACACTCTAGGGTGAAGGCTATTAGGGCAACAGGCTTACAGTACCCGATTGCACACCCACACCTCTCTAGGCCAGGCAACTACCATGTGTCTTGCAAAAGTCCCTCCTGGCCTGGACACTGTCCAGAGGCTGTATTAGAGCAAGCACAGGAATTTTATGCTGTGTCTGTCTAATTCCAACTGCTTTTCCTAGCCTCCCACGTGCTGTTGGAATGGTGCTTTTTCAAAAGTGACAATGGAATTGCATCGTGTATTTCACATTCTCAAACAGAACTGCCAGCACTCAGAGACAGAAACGACTACTCAAACTGAGAGCATCTCTCTCCGTGCCCCTCTGCCCTCAACACCTGAATCCAGGACACCACACTGCCCTGATTCTCCTCCCGCCTCCCCAGGCACTCCTTCCTACTTGTGGTAGCTGGTTCTTTCATTTCTTGACCTCTTAATGCTGGTGAGGCCAGGGGCTCAGCCTTTTCCCTACCTACCCTGGGAGCTCTTGTCCCATCTTAGGATTTTAAATGCTGTCCACACACTGATAAAGTGTAGAGCCCAGTCTAAACTTCTACCTTGAGCTCCAGATTTATATTCATCCAACATCCCAGTCCACATCTACCCCTAGGTGCCCGGTAGGATCTCAAACTTAACCTGTCCTAAACCCCGTCCCTGACCACCATTCCCCAGCTCCTCCCACGGGCTTCCCCAGCTCCTCCCACAGGCTTCCCCAGCTCCTCCCACAGGCTTCCCCATCTCAATGGCAAGTACATCCTAAGACTCAAGCGAAAACCCTCAGAACATCTCTTGAACTCATCTTGTTTCATACTCCACATCTATTCTGACAATAAATTTAATGGCAGTTCTAACTTTAAAATATTCAGAACTGGTTTTCATCATTGTGATTCAAGCCACCCTTATCTTTCACCAGGGCCATTAACTAGCTCCTTTGTCCCTTTTCAGGATTTGCTCAAAACTCTCCAATGGCCTCCTCTAGCCCAGATGGAAGGCCAAGACCAGCACAATGGTTGACAGGGCCCTACAGCATCAGATCTCATCCCCATAGCTGCCCTCTTTCCCTCCATGCCAGCCACACTAGACTCCCCATCTGCAAACATGCAGGCACCCACCTGCCTGCCTCAGGGCCTTTGCCCTAGCGGTTTCAAGCAGGGCTTATGCAAATCAGTTTCCCAGCAGATTTTCCCAGACTACTACATTTAAATTGCTATTGGCCACTCCAGAACTTCCTAACCCTGATCTTACTTTGTTTGTCTCCCATAGTAGTCCCATCTCACTAAGTATCTTTTTTTTCCTTATTTATTGTCTGCTTCCCCCACTAGAAGGTAACAGAGAATGGTGTTTTTTCACTGTTGTTCCCCAGTGTCTAGCATAGCTTCTGGCACACAGTAGGTGATCAATAAATACTTGTTGAAGGACAGAAAGCTGAATTGAGCTTAAGACCAAGAGTGAGCCTGAGATGAGAGCTAAGAACGATGAGAGTTGTGAATCTGCTACTCCTTCGACTGGCCTGGGTTCCGAAGCATTTCTCCCTGTGTGACGCTAAATTTTTAATTCAGCATGGCCCTAAAACCTAACTTCAATATTTTAAGTGATGCCCAACCCAAGAAAAGGGAATCTGTTCCTATGCTGGAAAAGGAAATGATTCTCCTGGACTGAGAGATGCCCTGTGAGCCACTTCAGAGGCTTTAAGGATAAATTTAACATGATTTTGACTTCATGGTCTGATTTTGAAATCTGATCCTGGCCTGAGATTCCACAACACGGCCCATCCTTCTTCCTTTGTGTCCTTTACTCTTCCCAGCCCTGCACACATCCTTTCCCATTACACACAAAGTAGAAATCTAGTGAGCATGACAAGTGATGGCCCTCAGGTGGGTGTTAGTGGCACCTGTTTGCACGTGCCCAGGAGTAACATTTGTTATTTATAATTTCAAAGCTCTTCCCTACATTTCATCTCATTTAATTATCCTTATTTATCAGATTAAGAAAAAACAGGTTAGAGTGATTAAATGCCTTACTCAAATAAGATTACTATGCAGTTCACAATGCCTAACCCTATAGATGTTTTACATAGCTGTCCAATTTAATCTTTTCAAAGATCCAGTGAGCAGGTGTTACTTAGTCCCATCTACAGCTGCAGAAACTTAAGCCCAGAAAGGTTAGAGAATGCCCCCTACACGGTTAGAGAATGTACCCACATTCATGCAGCTAATAAGAGAAAGCTGGACCAGGCCTGTCTTGGTCTTCTGTTCCCAGGGCTGCTCGTAGGGCTGTCTGCACACAGCTGCAGTTGCCCAACCCCACTACTACTCACCAACCCCACTCAGCACATGACAAAGGAAGCTGACAATCTGGCTCCCTGCATCAGATGAGATGCCCACTAATCGTGCCACAGACTGATGGTCCCTACGTAGCTAGTACTACTAGGACTGTCTAGAGTAGACCCATGGGAGTCAAGCCAAAGGGAAGGCCTTAATGCAGAGCAATAGAAGAGTCCCTTCAGATCCCCAAAAGGCTCAAAGCAGTGGGGGCCTCTGCCCGTGAGAAAACCTCCTCTCTCCCATGAACTCTTGGGAAGGCCTGGAGGAGCCAGGCTGAGGTTGGTTCTCCATCCCCACAACATTGCTGGCTTAGTCTGCTCCTCCCTTACCCTGTCAAACATCACAGTCATGGAAACCAGCAGTGATGACAGGCCCCTGCTGGCTTCTCCCTCCCCATTCATATCACTTCTCACTTCACCAGGACTCTCCTTGACCAAAACCCTTTCAACTGCTACTCTTTTCTATCTGTCCTGTCCCACTGTCTTCCATCACCCTCTCCCTCCATCCAAGTGATCCCAGCTTCTCATAACTGAAGCCCTCACTTTAAGCCATCAGTCCTCTACTGGGAATCTATCCTAAGGAACTGCACATGTGCATGAAGACAGCGGCAAGAAGGTTCACTGTAGACAGGTTTCTAAGAATAGGAATAATCTAAAATTTCAGCATAAACGTTACATAAATTATGCATGTCCATAGAAACAGAATACCATTGTAACCATTAAAACCAGTGATGTAGAACACTAAATGATGTGAAATATATTCATAACAATACTAAGTACAAAAAGCTAGATATAAAATACTGCCCCAATTTTGAAATGACACGTATATGCAAAAAGTGTATACATATATAAGTGTGTATGTGTGCATGTGTATTACGCATGTATGCACAGTATATGCAGAATATGAAACTATGAACCAAAATATTAATTAAGTAGTGGGTAATTTTTACTTTCTTGCAACTGCTTTTCTTTTTTGCATTAAACATATATTACTTCTGTAATAGAAAAAGTTATTTGTGTGTCCTACTTTCTGTGGAAAAACAAAGACCAAGAATAACCAATATAACTGGAAGAAGAAAGAACAAGGTAAGGAACTAGTCTTACCAAGGTTGGTTATAGTGTGGTAATATTCAAGACAATGTGGTATTTGCACAGGCCAATGAAGAGACCTGCGACTAGATGGAAACTTGCTGTAGACAGAGGTTATAAGTCACTAGGGAAAGAAGAGATTAGTCTAGAGTATCTCAAATTTTGTGGTGTTGGGATCCCTTCACTCTCTTAAAAATTAACAAGGATTGGGGGATGGCTAGGCAGAACACAAAATATTTCAGGGCAGTGAAAATACTCTGTATGAGACTATACTGATGGATACATGTCATACATTTGTCCAAACCCACGGAATGTACAACACAAGAGTGAACCTTAATGTAAATAAACTATGGATCTCATGCTCTGGTAATGATGTGTCAATGTAGGTTCATCCATTATAACAAATGTACCACCCTGGTGGAGATATTTACGGTCGGGGGCGGGGTATATGAGAAATCTCTGTAGCTTACTCTTAATTTTTCTGTGAACCTAAAACTGCTCTAGAAAAAGTAAGTCTTTTTAAAAAATAAGGGCTGTTGTTTATAGATTATATCTATTTATATTGACTGATTTGGAAATAAAAACTGACAAAAACTTCTAATATTTAACTAAATTACCCAATAAATCCATTAAATGTTAACATAACCCATGTTATGAAAAAAATATTTTAAAAAACAAAGCAGTGAAAAGAATGGCATTGTTTTACATTTTTGGAAAGCTTCTACTGGCTTAATGGAAGACACCTGGATTCTCACAGAGGACTTCTGCAATCAATCTGTTGCAATATGCTGTTTTGGGTGAAGTATATATCCAGTCTCACAGAGAGACACATAGTTAGAAAAGGGAGAAGTGTTAGTCTTTCAGCTAATTGGGGATATTCTACTTTGTTACTACACCAAAATGCAACTAGTGGTGGTATATTAAAGTTCGTTACAATGTGAAATATAAAACTGTATCAATGAACTTTTCTTACTGTTACATTGACACCCATTAGTCTTATCTTAAAATTTTAACTGATCTTTTCCCAATGCATGATTTTGTAATATCATGCATTAATCTTTGGGAAAATACTGATCTACTGAGTTATTACTACACAAAATTTTAAAAGTCATATTTGTTAATATCACCACTAATCTCATCAAAAAAGCCTTTAAATATTGAAAAGTTGCCAGATTCATGGTGGTGAATAAAAGTCTAAGTTTTGCTTGAAAGCTTGGATTTTATCACTGGCAATAACTGTCAGTTCTTTCAGTGACTGGCTCGCTCCACTCATTTCTGAGAAAATATCTGCCAAATACCCTAATCTGAATAACTATAGCCTATCGCTCTTTCAAGTAAACATGATGTTCCATGAAAAAAGTCACCAGTTTCACCTCAACTCACACAACCATCTATACAAGTGTATTACCTCAGCTATCACCATTCTCCAGCAAGCAACAGAAGTACTCTATGCAAACTTCCCATTGCACCACACAAAATGTTAGAAAGACCCGCTGCTGGGCTAAGCTTTAACACAATTACTACTCTTCACTGTTTCTTCAAGGACATTAAATGTAAGTATTTTATTTTAACAAGTGTGTGGCAGTGAGGAATACAATATCAACTACTGCTGTGGTTTGGTGACACTGCATTGATTTCTGCTAAGGTGCCAGCAGTTTTATCCGTCATTGCTTTTATACCGATAGTGCACATGACAACACAGCACAAATAAGAAAGGCAAGTAACTCCTTAAAATTATCATGAAAATGGTTTATCTCTTGGGCCCCTAAAAGGGTCTTGGAGATCCTCAGACCACATTTTGAGAACCACTAGACTGCTCGATAAATGGAACTGAGACAACTGGTTGTCCATGTGGAAAAAAATAAATCACAGTCCTATTTCACATCATAAACAAAAATAAAGTCCAGGTAGATTTTTTTTTAAAAGCTAAATATGAAAAGTAAAACTTCCAGAATAAAACTTCCAGGATATCTTATTGACCTCAGAGTAAAATTTCTTAAGCAAGGTACAGAAAACATCAAAAATATACATAGACTGATAATTCTGATGACATTAAAATAATAATAATAATAATAGTAATAATATATTCTGAACATCGAATGTCACCATAAAATGAAAAAGCAAACCTTAGATGTGAGAAGAACTACTGAACTCAATAAGATGAAGATAACCCAGCAAGAAAATGAGCAAAGATATGAACAGGCAATTCACAGAAGGCAAATAATCAACAAACATGAAAATAGCTCAATCTTGCTAGTAATCAAACTGAAACTACTAATTCACACTCATTTGGAAGACAAAAATGTAAAAGTCTGATAATACCAAGTACTGATAAGGACACTGAGCAATAGCAACACTGCTGGTGGTAGGGGTGAGAACTGAGATGATCTTTTTGAAAAGTAAACTGTCAATATCTAGTAAAGGTGAATACTCCTATAACCCAGCAATTCAACTCCTAGGCATATATATCTCCTAGAGAAACTCCTGCCTGTGTGCACAAGGATACATACACACAATGAACACTGCAGCAGTTTGTAACAGCAGAAAGCTGGAAACAACCTAAATATTAACCAAGAGGTAATGGGTATGTAAACATTGTCCAAAAAACTTTCTATGATCATGGAAGTGTTCTCTGTCCATGCTGTCCAATGCGGTAGCCACTAGCCACAGGTGCCTATTAAGCATGTGAAATATAGCTAGTGTGACTGGGGAAATGGATTTTTTCATTTTATTTGATTTTGATTAACTGATATCTAAATAGCCACACATGGCTAGTGGCTACATCAGACACCACAGCTATCTAGCAGTGAAAATAAATGAATTAGAGCTACATACATATGTCAACATAGATAAATCTCAAAAGCATTATGTTGGATGAAAGCAACATAAAGCAAGTTTCAGAAGGTAGGACAAGGACCAGAGTGAAGTAAGTGAGGTCTAGGGTGAAAATTTTAGGAGGCACTCAGTGACCTCAAGGTCATGCAAATAATACAAGTTGGACACTTGAGAGGCCCTGGGAGTGAGCATCTCCCTAAATTTTGTGCCCTATGTGCCCTGCTTCTCTACCCTAGTTCCAGCCCTGTCAGGATATATCTGGTATGATACTGTGTTGGGGTTCCCAACATCACCCCCAAGTTCAATGATTCCCTAGGAAGACTTGCAGGATTTAGCATACAGTTGTAAGCATAGCTATGATTTCTTTCAATGAAAGGATACAAAGCAAAATTGACCAAGGGAAAAGGAACATGCGGTGAAGTCTGGAAGAAACCAGGCGCAAGCGTCCAAGAGTCCTTTCTTAGTGGAATCACATGGGATGGGGACATGCTTAGTTCCCGGAGCAGAGCTGTGACAATTCATGTGAAATGCTGCCTACCTAGGAAGCTCATTAGACTCAGTACTAAGGTACTTATTGGGGGCTGGTTATGTACCAAAATTCCAGACTCCAGAAAGTAAGGTGTTCAACATAAACCACACTGTAAAAAGTTTATGTACCACGAGCCACTCTTATCATTTAGGGGCTAGTGGGAACCCTCATAAAATCCAAGTTCCTAGACATCAGCCAAGGGCCAATCTTGCCAACAGGCCTTTTGAAGAATAGCAGTCTCAGGCCTGTTAACTCTTTTTTGCATAGATATCATTTACATAAAACTGTAGAACATGACATTCAATACTACATATTGCTTAAAGACACATGCATATAAAGATATACAACATGCACAGAAAAATCAACACCGAATCCGGGGTTGCAGTAACACTGAAGCAAAGGGGAGAGGAGCAGGTTTGAGGCAGAGGCCTTTCAAATGCTTCGCTAATGTTTTACTTCTTAAGCTGCGTAATGAGCAAAAGTGTATTTTGTTACTTTTCTTACAGTTTTTCGAGTGTGGGTACCTGAAATATTACATCAGAATGAAGACTCATCTGCTTATTAGTATGTGCTACTAACAGTTCATGTTTATTGAGCGTTTTCACAGTCCAGGTGCTATGCTAAGCCCTTTATATGTATTTATTTATTTAGATCTACTGAAGACTTTCTAAGTGCAAGGCCCTGTGCTAACCTCTAGAAATACACTGAGAGGTCAATGTGAGGCAGGTGAGATCTCTGCCTTCAACCAGCTTTCAATCTACTGAGGGGTGAGGGATAACAAGCATAACTTTAAAACAACATAAGATTCTGGTGCTAATAAAGCAGGGTAATGTGATTAAGGAAAGGTCAAGGCAGGCTTGAGAGATATTTGAGTTGAACCAAAAAATGATTTGAATGAGACAACCGTGCAATTATCTGAAGGAAGCAGGTTCCAGGCAGAGGGAACAGCAAGTGCAAAGCCCTGCAGCAGGAATAAGCTTGGTGTGTTGAAAGACAGGAACTATAAAGCCAGCAGGGCTTGAGAGTGGTGACAAGAGGGAGACTGGGAGATGAGGCCTGAGAGGTCTGCTGAGGCCACCAGGCCAGGGCCTCCTAAGCCATAGTAAGATCTTAGGTTTCATTCCAAGTATGATAAGCCTTTGAAGGTTTTAAGCAGGGCAATGACATGGTTTACAACTGAAGATTATTCAGCCAGCTGTACAGATAACACATTATTTGACAGGGACATTTTCTTCATTAGTACCACAGACATAATGCTTGTGGCTGATGAGCTTTTCAGGGGCTATGAAGAAGTTGGGGCTGGGGATAAAGGATAAAGAAGTTCCACGACAGAAAAAGAAAACTACAGAGTTGGAGTAAATGTTTAATTAAACATCTAGAAACTGTAACATTATGTCAACTTCATTCAACATTAAACTTAGGACTCATAAATAATTAAACACATTTAGAAATAATTTGAAAATTAGATTTTTTAGTCACAAAAATTTCCAAGTATGCCCAAAGATTACCAAGAAATCACAGCCATCACAAATGTAAATTTTCCTATAGTCAAATAGTTTCAAAGGGAGGAAAATTCATTTAAATGCAAAAAAAAAAAATTTTTTTTTCTTAATGTGAGATGTAGATACAAAAATATACCTAGCATTATGAGGCTTTAGGACTCCAGAGAGGTTACAGAGGTTGCTGGATAAGAAATGCTAGCAGCTTGGATCAGTGCTATTCAAGCTTACACTCTGTGAGTTTGAACCCTATCCAGATGACCCTTGGAAAGGCTTCTCTAAGGAGAGGACAGTTGAACAGAGAGACGTAAATGACAAGAAGGCATCAGCCATGCCAAGAACTGAGAGAAGAGATTCTAGGTAAAGGTTCTGCACTAGGAGTGCCATGTCAGATTTTTAAGGAACAAAGAGAGGATGAATTTGGCTGGAACAGGATTGGGGCTGGTGCGTAGTGAGAAATAAAGCATGTAATAAAGACTGAAGGAAGATATGTTCCAAGATGCCCAGTGGATGTCTGAAACCGTGGACAGTAGCAAAGCCTAAATGTACTGTTTTTACCTATACATACACACCTAGGACAAAGTTTAATTTATAAATTAGTCGGAGATTAACAATAACTAACACTAGAACAACTATAACAACATATTATAATAAAAGTTACATGAATGTGGGGATCTCTCTCTGATATGCTGGATAAAGGAATGATTTACTTCCTGGACAGCACAAGATAGAAAGACTTCATCTTTCTTCACAATACTCAGAACGGCAATTTAAAACTTATAAATTGTTTATTTCTAGAATTTCCATTTAATATTTTCATACCAAGGTTGACCACAGGTAACGGAAACCTTGGAAAACAAAGCCAGGGATGGGAGCTGGCTATAGTATTCTCATCCTGAAAAACAACAGAAAACCACTCAGATTATAAGCGGGAGAGTGACTGAGCCAATTTCACACCTGCACAGTCCAATAATACGGGGACTGTCCAATAACCGTCTCTTGCTTCAGGGGCCCATGAGCACCTGAAAATAGCTAGTGCCACCATGAAACAGAACTTTCCATGTCACTTAATTTTAATTAACATTTCAATTTAAAAACTGGTATGTGATTGAGCTCACGTAAAACCTTTAAGTATGCTGGGAACAGTTTGGGCATGTGAATCTACATTTTCAATTGTAAATTTTATGCAACTTAAAGCCAGTCCAACTCTTTCTAATAAAAATGTAGCTTTAAGTGAAAAACACACGAGATTTCGCAGCCTTAGTGTTAAGAATGTAAGCTATCTCATTTGTATGTTTTATACCCATCACCTGTTGAAATAATATTTTGGTTATAGTAGATTAAACACAAGATTAATATCACCCGTTTTGTTTTGTTTTTACTTTAACGTTATTAGTGAAATGTACATTAGGTATGCGGCTCGCGTTATTTTTCCACTGGTTGTAGGTGGGGACAGAGAGAGTGGGTACGGAGGCGCCTGGAGTCTTCCAGGCAAGGGGGCGACGGTAGTCCGGCCCAGGCCTGTGGGCGGAGAAAAGTATTTAGATTGCATTATGCAGTCATGAGTCATGTCTGAATTTTCACGGCCCCGTTCAATGGACGGGGAAACTGTGTCCTCGGGAACTGAGTGGCAGAGGCCGGACTCGAACTCCCAGTTACAGCGTTGTCCACCTGACACCTCCCAGCGGCCCTCGAGAGGCTGAGAGCGGGATTCGAACCTGGCCCAACTCCCAGGGCCCGGGCCCCGGCGCCCAGTTACCGTCGCTCCGTCTCCCCTTAGGGGTGAGTCAACCGTTCACAACGTTCACAACGGACTCCCGGGCTGCTGGGCCTGAGGGGCCAGGAGCCCCTCAAGATAGCTCCGGGTAACGCTCACCTGCTGACAGACGCCGAAGCCCCAAACGCTCCTCTTTTCTCTTCACGCCGGCTCAACCGCGCCAGCGGCCTACTTCCGCTCCTCTCCCACGAATCCCCAGCCAAGTCTTCCTCTCCTCCCGCCCCCTGAGGCTAACCCAGCCAATCATCTCTTATAGAAACCGCTTTATCCCCGCCCCATTCCCATCTGCCAATCACTGCTGGCTCGAGCACTGCCCTGCCCACCCCCTTAAGTGAGCGCCGCGCGCCACCGCTCGGCAGTTGGCGGCGCTGCTCCCGGCGGAACGCGTCTTCCGGAAAGGCGAGGCGAAGGGAGGGCCACGCTGGTGCGGGAACCCTCAGGATTGGCCCAGAGGAGCCCCGCGCTCTGACTCCTCCCATCCACGCTCTTGATATCCGAGTCGGAGACGTTGGAGATTGGTTCCCGGTGGACACCAAAAGAAGCCAAGAGATGGTCCCGCGGCCCCGAGAGGGAGCTCCGCGGATTGGTCTGGGGAGGCTCGGCGCGCGCCGCCCGGAGCTCCAGGATTGGCTAAGGGGGGCAGCTCGCGCCGCCGGAGAGCGTTGACGGTGATTGGCCAGAGGGTGAGCCCGGCTATTTGAAGGAGACGCGCGGAGAAGATACACATCTCACTCCATAGAGGTGGTGGGAGCCTTTGTGCGCAACGCTGTCCGGCTGACCCGACAGGGCGCAGACGCGGGCCCGGCCCCAGTTCCGGCTTTAGCCGCGATCCGGCGAGGTGATGGCCAAGGTGTCGGTGCTGAACGTGGCGGTGCTGGAGAATCCGAGCCCTTTTCACAGCCCTTTCCGGTTCGAGATCAGCTTCGAGTGCAATGAGGCCCTGGCGGATGGTGAGGCTGGGCCTGTGTGGACCCACACTTACCCCCGTCCCCCGGGTCAACCCGACCTCTCCATCAAATAATCCTTCAATTCGTATCTCTGTCCCCCTCCCCGCCAGCTCCAGCCTCCGCGTGGAGACTACGTCCTACCCCGACCCCGCGGCCAACCCGACCCCCTCAGTGCCCACGGATACTTCCGTTTCCCCCCATGAAGACCTCATCATCCCCTCTCTACCTTTTTCCTGTGTAGCTCTTGGGCTTCCTATGTAGAGACCTTCTTAGCCGCTACTCTTTAACTTTCAGAGACCCTCAGCCACTTCATCTTCCTTGTAGCAAGAACCCCCCAGCCCCCGCCGCATCTTCTCTTTCTGTATAGATTTCTTCTATTTCTGTTCCAGCCACTCAATCCCCTCTCCTCTGTGGTGATACTCCCACCTCACTTTCTTCCTGTGGAGACTCCAACCTCTAGCCTCCTATTTTTTATTTATATGGAAACCCCCACCTCCCATTTCCTCCATAGAAACTTCAGCCTTTCCCCCATTTTCCCTGCGGAGGCCTCTCCCCCAAGCTCCCTTCCTTTTTCCCCATTGGAGCCCCTCCTATCACCCTTTTCTCCTGTGAAGACCCTCTACTTTGGCAAGACCTCACTCACCCCCATCTCCCCATTTATCTCCCAATAATCCATTCTCTAACCTGCTGGTATTTAAACAGCCCCACCCACTTCTTGTTTTTCACCCCAAGAACTTAACCTAGAACCTGGCTTCCTTCCTCCTTAGCCCAGCCCCAACCCTCTACTCTTGAGCTCCACCTGGGGAATTATAGCCTGGCATCTAGCTCCAATCTTTGAGGATAACGTGGTCTCTCCAGCTCCCATTCCTCCCTCACTGTGGGCTCCGATGAACACACTCAGATCTGATGGGTGGTCTAGCCAGGCAAGCATTAGTTCTCACTGTTTGTCTGAGAGGTTCCAATTGACCTACTGCTGTAAATTCTTCCAGCACTTTAGATGGGCTGACCTAGTCCGGAGGGTAGGTGCGCTGGGCTGAGCCATGATGGCATCCAGCTTCAGTCAGCCGGGAGGTCACCACTTTTGAGGCATCTTTTCCAAGTTGCTTTCACTGATGTACTTATTCATCTGTGTGACATAAAGGAGGACATAGCTCTTATCTCACAGATGAGAAGATAAGAGCCACAGTAAAAGACCTTTCTAGGAAATGTCTATATAAAAAAAAAAAAAAAAAAAATCTACGGTTGCCCAGGGAGTCTTAGCATCACTTTCAGGAGGAAGTACAAGCATACCTCATTTTATTTACTTCATGGATGTTGCGATTTTTACAAATGTAAGGCAAGACCTTCCACCAGCAAAAAGATTACTACTCACTTTATTGCGGTGGCCTGGAACTGAACCCACAGTATCTTCGACGTCTGCCTATTCTCCATTAGACCATTTCACTTGGTAGTTAAAGAGGCAGCAGCTGAGGAGATGGAGATCTGTGAGGCCAGAGTGTGCGAACTAGCGCCTCTTGGTGGTAGATGAGTGGTTTGCCTGCAAAGCTCGCCACTTGGATTAGCTTGGGGTTGAGTTTGAGATGTGTTTGCTTGGGTTGGGCCAGAGGATCAGTTCCTCCTTGGTTTCTCTCCTTTATAAACTATGGAGTTTACTTGTGGCTAACTATAGAATAAGCCCAGTTAAATCCTTTCTGAAACAAGGCAGGGTATAAATAAATAAAGTGTAGAATGTCGTTGTGGAATAAAGATTTAATTTTAAAGCCTGGAGGAGATGTAAGGAGCTAATAGGTTAAAGGATTCACAGTTCCCAAATGGCAGGAGATCAGGTTTCAATCAGCCCGTTTGTGCTCCTTGCATTTAAAAATGGTCGTGTGGTCATTATCTGGTACTTTTATTTCTATGAAGCCCCTGTCCTGTTATTTTTCTAATCTGTTTATAGAATCAGTAGGAAAGTTCCAAAATCAACCTGCTGATCATTATTTTTTAATAGAAACAGAATGACTTCTCCAAGGTCACATAGCTGGTTGGTAGAATTATTGATACTAGAGCTTGTCTCTAAATTCTGAGTCCAGAGTTCTTTATCTCTGCTATAACCTGGAAAAGAATGAATGCATCCTCAATTTTAGAAATAGAACATAAATAGAATTTATGTCCACATCAGGACACTCAAAGAGAGTGAAGGGTGTGCTATTATTAATTACACTGGACAATAAAGCTTTTGCTCACAGAATTTCAAGCTGGAAAGCAAAATCTGGAGATCTAGACTCTGGTTCTTCCCCTTCGGGCTCTCCATGACTGACCTGCCAGCTTGCTTTCTGCCTCTTCCTGGCCCTCTTCCCACAGCACAGGAGAATTTGTTTCCTGCCTGCCTTCCAAAAGGTGGAGTGGGCCTGGCTTTAGAAGTCTCTCAGATCCCGGAGAAATTGCAGTCAGTCTTATTACCTCAACACTACAACTGAAGATCTGACAAGCTACCCAGACACCAGTCAGTTGATCTTGTTTCCCAGGGGCTCCATGCCCTTTTTGTTCTTTCTCCTCAGCATCTGGAATTAGATGCTTCCAAAACATGGGTCCACATTTAACACATTAGGTATGTTTTTTTCCCCATTTGGATGAGAAATTCAGCAGACACTGCTTGAATAAGTTATGGGGCCAGATGTTCTGACCCACAGCTAATACTATGGTCAGGCCAAGGTTCTTCTGTATAATTACAAAGATTAAGTGATACACAGAAAAAGGCCTACTAGATAAGTTTGGTTTTTTTTTTAATGGCAGGAAACAGGTTCTTCAGCTAGTTCAACTATAATATTTTATGTCTTTTATCATGGCATTGGTTTCGTTTTTGTTTTCATGCATAGTGGAGGAGCATCTCGTACAGTGGTTAGATTGTAAGGTTAGGGCACAAAGACAAAATATAATGCAGTCAAATTGCTCAGAAGGTTAGGTACACATGTTACATGTATATAATTGTGTATTCAATAGGAATGAGTTTGTGCTGATGGTGACTGATGTCCTGTATCTAATTCTACAGAGGAGTTATATTAAAAAATGAAGTCATTTAAGTATGCTTCAGCTCAAAACACTTCACCTTTAAGACGAGTCCACTATGTAGGTCCTTTCGTCTTCTACAGATGATTTTATCAGCTACTCCAGCTCTTAAGTCAATTTCTGTGTTCCTCTATTAATTCTCTGGTTACTTTCCTATTAAGGGAGCCACTGTGGCCCACTTGCCTGGCTACCCATGCAGTGTGTTTTCTCTTCCAGTCAGCATCCACACAGTCTTTGTTTAGGTTTCGCTAAAAACATTGAACATCGAGTGCCTGTGGCGTGCCCAGGGCCTGCTGTATTTCAGTCTCCTTTCTATCTCCCCCCAGCACATTAGTTAAAGCACACATATGTGATTCCACTGGTGATGGGAAAGTGGCCAGAAGGAAAGATACCAAAATCTAGAGCTGTGTGAGAAAGGTGAGAACAGAGTTAGCTGGTCTGCTGTTGTTCCAAAACATGTCTAGTTGTATCACTACCTGTAACGAAAATAAACCAATAAACTTAATCTTCCCTGAAAACGAGAGACTAGAGTTTCACTGAACCCCAGTGAGCCTAGGGGTCACCTGCTGGGGTCTTACAGACCTGCGGGGGTCCCTAAGTAAGCCCGGGTGAAACTGTAAAGGGACAGGAAGCCAGTGTATCAAGGAAGAGCCTGGGGTTCAGGTAGCCAACCTCCGTAGTCGTGGCCCAGCATCAATGTGCTTCCGAAGTTGGATATGCTTGCGGGACACTGGACCAAGGAACAGCAGCTTCCAGGGGCATTTGCTTCCTGTGAAAATCACAGCTTGTGAAACTTCCCCCAGTTGCTGGAGCGGTAGGTTGTGTAATTTCAGAGAACCTAAAATAAGTTTCAGGTCTCTTGCCAAGCTTCCCTGTACTAGTGTGACCTTGCCCCTGATACACTTGGACCTCCTGCAAGAGGCAGCAGTCACTAGGAATTTCCTGTGATTGATGGGCAGGGTCTCCTTAAGCACTTTTTCTTTCATCTTGCCAGAACATACTCAGGGATAGGATCCCCTGTACTGGATGAGATGCAAGAAAGTTGGGGTTCAGAGGATCACCTTATGAGGTTACATTTGTTGACTGAGTCGCTGTTGCTGCAGTGGCCATGAGCAGGCATGACTTGGTGCTGGGTCCTGAAGACCTGGGGACTGGCTGGCTCCCCCAGCGGCCTTGTCTTCCCCCTTCTGCTGGCTGGCTCCCCTGCTAGATTGGAATCTGCCGCCCTGCCCCAGTTGTCGAGGGATCTACTCAGTTCGGTGGCACCGGTCCCTGTGTGTGAAAGAGGATGCTGCTTCCTATCCCAGCACCCAGTGGGCAGGGCCCTGAAATGGCCCAACTCCCTGCTGTTCCCTCCTCAGCACACCACTGTCACGTGGGTCTTAATTCAGCCTCTGCCATATGGTTCACCCTCAGGCTCTGAGAGGCCCAAGTTTCCCCAAAGGTGCACAGTCAAGGTCACCTGGCAAAACTAGGCCCACAGGAGAAATTCCCCACTGGACGTAAGAGCTTCCTGCCTGCCCCAGTGTTTAGGACTACAGTGCCTGGCACTTAGTGCCCAGAGGATGTCAGGAGTTACTGAGAATAAGAATCTTTTGCTACATTAAGGATCTGTACAGAACAGCACAAGAAGACCCTTTCCCTGCCTTCTTGCTGCTGAACTGTTTCAATTACTTAACACCCTTGTCCTTGCAGACCTGGAGTGGAAGATCATTTATGTCGGCTCAGCTGAGAGTGAGGAGTTTGATCAAATCCTAGACTCAGTGCTGGTCGGCCCTGTCCCAGCAGGGAGACACATGTTTGTCTTTCAGGTAAGAAAGGTGAGGCCTTAGGCCTTGACACCCAGAAGCATCTGCTTCTACCCAAAAGCACACAGTGTGGTTTGGTGGTCAAAAGTTCCAGTTTAGATCCTGGCTGTGCTCTCAAGAACTGTCTGACCTCTCAAAGGTACTTCAGACACCTTCCTTTCCTCCACCTCTGTGTCATGGCTATTACCATGAGCCACTGATTCAAAGTCGATCCTCATTATTCATGGGAATTATGTCCTGTGAAGTCACTGTGAACAGTGCATTAGTGACTATAAACCATTGTCCCTATAGGAAATACAGAGTTAGGTTCCTATGTGTCACATTTTTGTCAACCAATCAATATATAACCTTGCTTTATGTTTATTTAAAATACCTTATTTAGTATTATTATTGTTGACTCATTAACGTTGAACTCAGCCAACAGTATATAACTTGTACCTGAATGAAGCTTATCTAACATGCATTTTCTCCATGAGACTCATCACAGCTTCTTGCATTTAGGGACATTAGATAGCACTTAGCACTGTGCTTGGGGGCCATTTTAAACAACAGAATCCTCAACAAAAAGCACAGAAATGCAAAAAAATGGGGCACTAAATAGATCACCAAAAAAACACTTGTTTGCAGTATGAGTTGAAACGAGGCGGAGCATCGCCTTGTTGGACTTAGGCTGGGGATATGCCCATCAAGCAACTCAGTTTTTTCCCATTTTGTGCATGTCCTCGTATGACCATGAAAGTGCCCCCAAATATTGATTTTGGGGTTGCAAATAAATGTTAGCAAGTAGGCAAATTTGCAAATACAGAATCAGTGAATAATGAGGATCTGCTATAACTGTTAAGAGTCTAACCTAGTATCAGAAGGATTGTGAAAAATGCAGATTTAGTGTGATTCTTATACACACTGAAGTTTGAGAGCCTCTGCTTAAATCCATTCACTCACTTCCATCTCTGCTTTTCCCACCCCAATCTAACTAAGCAGCCTCATCCATCACCTAATCCTCCTCACCTGTATCACATCCACCAGCAAGCCTTATCTACTCCACAACCAGGGTGGGCTCCCTGGGTGTGCGATCCATAAATCGCACAAGGCTCTGTGCTTGCTATAATGTTCTGCTGGCAGTGGCTAAAGTGTACACATTTTGAACAACTGTGTTTTCAGTTTGTACCAGTTATATAGCCAGCCCTATCCATAACAACATACCCGAATCTGTCCACTCTGTCCTTCTGTCTGGTCTAGGCCACTATCCTCTGCAGGGTATGACCCCTGCATGATCACCCTACTGCCACTAAGGCTTTCTCCTATCACACCTCCGCACACTGCCACTGGAATCATCTTTTCAGACTGTGGGAATAATACACTTACCTTCTGTTAAATGTCTCGCTTTTTTCCCCAAGTCCTTACCTGGTCCAATAGGCCCTGGGTATCCTAGTACCTACCTGCTCACCTGTTCAACCTCATGCTGCCCTCCCCGTGGCTCACCACACTCCTCCTCGGCATCATTTACTTCTTGGTGGCACCTGTCACATTCAGCATTTTACAGGCATTTGCATGATTGGGTCTCTTACCCATTCAGTTGAAAACTCGTGACGGCAGAGGTCGTACTTTGGGCTCAGTAAATGTTGTTTGAGAATCATTGTGTTGCTGGTTAAGGCACAACTGTGGCAGTTGATGCTAAGGCCCAGGATATATTTCCCCTAGGCCGACGCCCCCAATTCATCCCTCATCCCAGAGAGTGACGCTGTCGGTGTGACTGTGGTCCTCATCACCTGCACCTACCACGGACAGGAGTTCATCCGCGTGGGCTACTATGTCAACAACGAGTACCCCGACCCTGAGCTGCGGGAGAACCCACCCTCGAAGCCAGACTTCTCTCAGGTATGGCCTCACTGCACTTCCTGCTTCAGACTGGCAGGCTCCTTTGCACTTGTGGGAGTTAAGTTATTGGAATCAGGAACCAAGGTTACTTCTTAAGGTTTTCAAACAGTGCCCAGATCTTGCAACACTGGGCTAGAATGGGAGAGAGAGAGGTCTTTGTTTCTCAGAAGCATGCCTCACAGAGTCAAGATTAGATAGGCCCCAGCCCTAAATCATGGTACACAGGCATTCCCTAGAGTCCCACACATGTTAGTGGTGGTGATAGACTAAGCAAGGTCTGCTCTTCCTGGGGTAGGGGTTTGGAGGTACCCTGTCTGGGGGTAATGAGAGGGAATGCTGACAAGTTGACGTTCTTCATCCCACTCAGCTCCAACGGAACATCTTGGCCTCAAACCCCCGGGTCACTCGTTTCCACATCAACTGGGACAACAACACGGACAGTCTAGAGGCCATAGAGAACCAGGACCCTGCCCTAGGCTGTGGCCTCTCCCTCAGCTGCACCCCTATCAAGGGCTTGGGGCTCCCTGGCTGCATCCCTGGCCTCCTCCCTGAAAACTCCATGGACTGCATCTAACTGGGGGACTCCAGGCCCTACTTGGGCCCAGCCGGGACTGCAGCCGGTCTCCTAACACATCTGGAAGGGGCAGCCGGGCCTCCTGGAGAGTACTGTGGAGGCCATCTGGAGGATTTTGGGGCCATCCACTACATCCAGGCCAGTCAAACTTGTCCCCAAGGAAGGAACAGGACTCAGGTCTCTCCCAGTCCCGACCCAGAAGGATCATCTCACCTCCACTGCCCAGGCCTATAAGAAGCAGGTACTTCAGTTCTTAATTCTTTCTGACTTGTGTCCTTTTTCTCTTCCACACACTATAAATTCTACCTGCAGGCTATTGTGTCACCATGCTCTTGTGAGTACCATTGATCCACAGCTCTTTCCACAGACCTCCTGGGCCTGCCTTGAGGTTTTGATGGTCAATGGCTGGCAAGGCTCTGGCCTTGTTGGGCCAAAGGCTCTTGTCATTCCTTTCTCTTCCCAAACATCTGAGTAGATCCACCCAGCTTTCTGGAGTCACAGGCAAGGAATCTAGGTAAGAAGGTGGACTTGGGCACAATTTCAGTCCTCCTCCCAGGAAGATTTGTAGGTCTTTCCAATCCAAAAGCCTCTGGGAAACTTAGTCCCCAAAAGTGTGATCAGCAGGATGCTGAAGAATGATGGGTGACTGTCCTCTCAGTCACGACCACTTTCTTGTTGCTTCCTAACTGGATCTGAATTTCCCTAGAGGCTGCTACTGTGGGAAGATGGCATGTCGGAGGGGCCTGCTGTGCTTGGTCTGTCTCATTGTTGGCATCAGGGCCCTTTTGTGTCTGGCGGCCTTGATCTGTCTCTGCTAAGACCTCATGCTTTCACCAGCCACAGAGTGACTACAGCCCCGAGAAGCAGTAGGGACTCTGAAAAACCTTCCCTCCTGCCATGCTCCCTGCCGTGCCCTCATCCCCTTGCTGCTACGTGGACGCTGTTGTCTTTGCAGTTTGTATATTAAAGGGTTTTTATATTAAATATGTTTGGTTGTCTAAAAATAAAAGGCACTTCATCTAGACTGATTGTTTCTGCTTTTGTCTCAGATGAACTGAGGCAGCTTCGTCCATCTCCTTGAGACATGGTGGAGGGTCCAGCCAGTGGGTTGACTTCCCCTTATCCCTTGCTCAGCTTCTTGCTCTAGTCTTAATTGGTTATATAGCTGTAATCCAGACAGAGGTTCAAGAAGGGATTTTTCTTTGATGAAACTTAATGCAACCTAGCTGTTCTGTAGATAGAGCATAATCAGTGATTTTTTGGAGGTTGACCTTGACCCACAGGAAAAAATTAACATTGTATTCCAAAAACACACACAGCCTCACTTTTCTTAAATTTTACTTAACCTTACTTTGTAACCCCACAGCCAGAGGTGGAGTAGTTTGGCTGGTAGCTATTTCCCCATAATTCGCAGAAGAGCCCGGACTCTTCCTTCCCTGAGACTATGGTCGACCTAGGAGCATGGGTGCAGACAGCAGCTGGGTATGGTGCAGCTTGTACAAGTCTATAGGCAGAGCAGGTTATCAGCTTGAGACTCACTAGTCCCTCTGAGACAAGGAGAGCCGGCTCCTCCAGTCCCCTGCCCCTCTGGGCACCTCCGGTTTGGGCTTTCCTCTGCTTCAGTGGTTCTCAACTGAGGAGAGTTTTGGCCCTCCTTCCCTGGGGGCACATTTAGCAACGTCTGGACATGGTTTTGGTTGTCACATCAGATGAAGAAGGTTCTACTGGCATCCAGTGGGTAGTGAGACTGGGGGTGCTGCTAAAGGGGATATGCTATAGTGCACAAGAAAACTCTTTCAGCAAAGAATGATCATGGTCAGGCCCCAAATGTCCGTAGTGTGACAGTGGGAAACAGTGACTGCCCTCGCGCTGTGTGTGTATAAAAAGGACACCCTGAAGGCAGGGGCATCTTGATACTTCTCTGCCCCGGGTGGGCAGGTTCCCTCCGCATTGCCAAGACAGGGAATCCTCAGCCCTGACTGTGCCCCAGATTCCTCATCTGAAAAATGGGAGTGATAATAGCACCCGCGAGATAGGGCTGTTGTGAGAAGTAATGTATTTAACAAGTGCCTGCTCTTAACTACTGGTACGAGCCCAGCGTGGGCGCCCAACAAAGGGATAGACACTGGCCCTCCCCTCCCAACCTCCCCTTGCTCCTGAGGCCCAGCATCCTCCTGAAGTTCGGGCTGTGGCTGAGGGAGACCCAGGAGTCCTATCTCCACCCCCGAGCCCGCCGCTACTGTCCTGTGCCAGGCCTTATGAATGACGACGGCTGGCGGCCCGGCGACCTCTGACCCGTGGCTCTACCGTGCCCCTCCCCCGCTAGCAGGTGGACAGCGGCTGCGCGCGGAGGGGGAGTGTGTGTGTGGCGAGGGGCGGGGGTCCGCGCCGCCAACCTTGACTGGCCAGCGGCCGCTACCGCACTGAGCGGGGGGCGGGGGACTGCGGCGTGCATAGTCCAGGGTCGGACTAGCGCTCGCCTGGACCGCCTCCTGGACCTCGGAGCGCTGTGCTGCCGACAGCCAGCCTCTGCCGCCCCGCCCGGCCGGCCCATACAGCAAGCAGCGCCTCTGTCCCGCCCTCTCACCCCAGGATTGACACGGAACGTTGTGATGGGGCTGGCCGGACTGCGCGCCTTGGCCAATTGGCGGTCTTGTTGGGCGAGCCCCGGGCCCTGTCGCGACCCTCGGCCAATCAGCCTCCTCGCGACCGTGCGAGTGGCCGGGCGTCCGCGGCGCGCGTCACGGGGCCGAGATCCTATAGCAGCGCGGGAGGGTCGCGGAGGGCCAATGGGCAGCAGCGCGGTGCCGTCAGTCACGGCGCCCTGGGCCAATGAGCTCCGGCTGCGGGAGCGTCACGGACAGCAGCAGGGACTTGGGCTGAGGTTCCCGGGCGGGCGGGCGCGGAGAGACGCGGGAAGCAGGGGCTTGGCGGGGGTCGCGGCGCCGCAGCCAGCGCAGCAACCCGAGGGGCCGCTGCCGCCGCCGCCGCCCAGCGCGCTCGGGGGCCGCCGGCCGCCGCCAGCACCCGCCGCGCCGCAGCTCCGGGACCGGCCCCGGCCGCCGCCGCCGCGATGGGCAACGCCGCCGCCGCCAAGAAGGGCAGCGAGCAAGAGAGCGGTGAGTGCTCGGGCCGTGACCGGATCCCGGCCCCGCGCTGCCAGCCCCCGCTCTGTCCATCACCGCCTGGCCCCTCCCCCACGCGCCCCCCCATTTCTCTCTGCTTACCCCCCAGCACCCCTTTCCCCTGCCTGTCCGAGGCTGAGGCC
>NW_024349519.1:28357588-28370967 GCF_902729225.1 Pteropus medius
GAGAAAGCCAGATGTACCCATTTCTCTCTTGTGGTAGCAGGAATCTGGGGCTTCTGGTTCAAAGTAGACTCAAGGGAGGAGATAGGGTGGCTTTCAATCCCCCCCACCCTTGCCTTTCTCTCCAGCTGCTCTTTCTGCTAATTAATGGAGCTCTGGGACCTCTTTAGCCCCCAGGGAGTCCCTGGCTGCTGCTTGGGCCTAAGCCTTAACTCCTTCCCCTCTGCCTAGTGGGCACTGCCCAGGACACATCGAGTACCATCCTTTGGGTAGTCCAGCACCCACTGGGGAAGTCAGAGCCTGGTATTCTGGGAGCAGTGAAGTCCCTGGAATGGGAAGTTAGTTTTAGCACCCTGCCCCCTAGACAAGCAGGCCAGCCAGGAGGGACACCCTCAGGATAATCTTCCCACCACCTCCTGCCAAGGAGAGCCTTTGCAAACCTTGGCCAGCCAGGATTAGGTACCTTTAAATGCTTCCCTGGCAACCAGCTCCTCCTCCAGGGTCCCCCGAGGCCCTCCTGAGGAAGCCAGCTCAGAGGCTCTGCATATTCCTGGTTCTCCTGCAAAGGGAAGGTTCCAGGGAGAGCCCAAGGTAGCCTGGCATGGATCTGGGGTCAGGCAGTGGCCAGGGTGGGGACTCGGAGACTACCTTCCAGCTGTGGCTTCAGCTGCTTCTCTGGGCCCACCTGACTGTCCGTTTCCTGAGCTACCTGCGCCACGCCCTCTGGGCACCTAAGCCACAGCCAGCACCCTGAGCCTCCCCGGCCAGGGGCAGATGGGCCTCAGATCACCCCATCCCACTCCATCCCCTATTGCACCCTCTGCTGGAAGAGGCAGGAAGCAGAGGTGAGTATGGGGGCTCCTGGCTGGGGTCCCCCATCATTATCCCTCTCTCTGCCTGTTCCTCTTGGCACCACCCATCCCCTGCGCCCTATCCCCAAATCTGGCAAACCAGTGGCACCAGAGGGGATGTAGCCTTAGCCCTTCTACTGTGGTAAGACCAAGGCACCCTGTAGAGCCTCTCAGCGGGGTGCCCGCAGATAGCCAGAGAGACGCAAAGGCTTACTGAGTAGGGAAAAGCAGGACATGGCAGTTCTCAAGGATGGCTGAGAGCAAAAGGGGAAGCAGGACCAGTCATTCTGGATTCCTCACAAGCCTAGTCCTCCCTGTCTCCCTGAGTGGGTGAAAGTAGAGTCCCAAGAGGGTACCCTCCGTCTCACCTTCACCCAGAATTCAGTGTATACATTTGCAGGTGTCGAAGGAAAGTGGTATGTATCAGGAAAGATTCTGCTACTGAAAGCATTGGATGTGGTGCTGTCCCCAGACTCAGAGAGTCCTCTCAGACAGTTGGTGGCCAAGCCAGACACCAGCCTAGGACTCCTGGCCATTCCTTGACTCCCCATTTTCTGCCTGGTCACTCTCTGGAGGGCTTTCCTGATCAGCGGTCTCTCCTACATCTGCCACTCTTGTAGCCTCATGGAAGGCTCTTTTGTCCAAACGCTGAGGGAAATCCTTGGGGTCAGTGGGGAAGTGATGACTATCCAAAAACCATGTGGAACTCCTGCTACTGCATATGAGCGGGACAGGCAGATGACAGGCAAGGTCAAAGTACAAGTGTACAGGACCTCTCTGAGTAGCAGCCATCCAGGAACATCAGGGGGTCCAGGACAGCTCTGTCTGTGGGCCACCCTAGTGCACTGTGACCCATCAGGAGTGAAGCAGTTAATCTTGTGAGCAGTGAGGTCCGTCCGGCAGGCACCCTCAGGCTTGGTCAGTCTTCTCTTATGTGCAATAAGAGTAATAGCAGCTCCAAGCCATCAGGGTAGGAATTAAGCATAGAAAGCATTTGTCACAGGGCTGGCACACAGGCAGGGTCCCTGAACAACAGTGCCTGGCCCCGGGGGATGGTCATAAGGACAGGTCCACAATATACAAATCTATCAGGCCACACATTTAAGATTTGAGCACTCAACGCACCTCCTGTATTTTATATCTCAATTTTTAAAATACTTGAAAGCAAAATTAATAGCTGACAGTTACACGGCACGAACTTCATGCAGGCCACTTGTCGAACCCCCTTTGCCAAGATTAACTCATTCAGTCCTCACAACCACCCTGCCAGGTCATTACTTCTATCATCCCCATTTTATAGATGAGGAAAACTGAGAGCCAGAAAAGTGAATTCAGTTGCCTAAGGTCACACACCTTATCAAGGACCTGGCTAGGATCTGAGCTTGGTCTCAGTCCCAGAGCCCTGGCCCGTAACTGCTTTGCGGGACTGTCTCTGGGCACTGGGGAGAATGACTCTTTTCAAGCCTCAGTTTCCTAGGATGTTAAATGGGGAGAATGGATCAAAGGAAGGTTGGCCAGTGAACTGAATGAACAGGCCCAGGGTCTGCCCACCAGGAAGTCCTCAGTAGTAGCTGGATGGTGATATTCTCCTTGGGGTACTGAGGGGCTCCTGGGGTACGGGCATCAGGTGAGGACTCCCTTGAACCAGCTCTGGAGCCAGGGCCCCTGGATTGGCAAAGGCAGGAACAGAGCCACGTGGGGGCCAAGGCAACAGCTGAGCCCCCCAAGGGCGCCTGCTACATGAGCCCCAGAGGCCTCCACCCTGGCCTGGCCTCCCCAGAGAAGGGGCCTGAGGAACAGCCAAATCCTGAGGCTATAAATACCTCAGCTGGCGTCGTCCCTGGCCGTGGAATGTCAGTCAGAACTGGGGCGAGTGGGGGTGGGCTGGCCTGGGTGCTGCCCTCTGTCCCCCTGAGAGTGACCCCCAAGTCACCCTGCACCCCATTTTGGAGAGAGCAGAGACTGGATCCCACCTCTCTGTAGAAAAAGGGGCCCAGTCTGCAGCCCAGATCAAGGCCCCCCAAGCTGCCCTCGGACTCAGCCAGAGCCCCCAAAGGCCCTGGGAAGAAAGGTCAGGCTCTGGGTTGAGATAGTTGCACCTCACTTTCTACACATGGGCATCTCCCCAGTAATACTCTGGGCCCACCCAAATGAGACAGGGTCTCCATCTAACTCTCCCCTCTCTTTCTTCCAGTGAAAGAGTTCTTAGCCAAAGCCAAAGAAGATTTTCTTAAAAAATGGGAAAATCCTGCTCAGGTAAGCCCCACCAGGTGCAGAGCCCTGGGAGGGGTGAGCTGATGGCCCCCAGTCTCCCAGCCGCATCCCTATGACATGGCTAGGATTTTAGGGCCCTGTGGAGAGTGCCTAGATGCCCTGGGCTAAGGCACCCTGATCACCCACTGCCGGGCTTCCCCACCCTACCACCCCCTTCCAACTGGTGGTCCCTGCCCCCTACACAGGTACCAGCACCTCCTGGGCTCCAGGCCAGGGCAAGATCTGGCCCCTGCCATCCACCTCAAGGATTGTGCCCTCCACCCTCTTGTTTTTCCACCCCCTGTCCTCACCCTATTACTCCCCCTGCACCCCAGGGTCCCCTCTGCTGGTGGAAAAGGGGATGCCCCAGACTCCATCCCAGCAGGCCCCAGGGTAGGGGGTCCCTGAACCTCTCAACCCCTCTGCTCACAGAATACAGCCCATTTGGATCAGTTTGAACGAATCAAGACCCTCGGCACAGGCTCCTTCGGGCGGGTGATGCTAGTAAAACACAAGGAGACCGGGAGCCACTTCGCCATGAAGATCCTGGACAAACAGAAGGTGAGCTCGGCTCTGCCTGGCGGCCCAGGGCCACCTGCTGCTCTTCTTGCCCATCTACTCACCAACTACTTCCTGAGCTCCCATCATGTGGCAGACTTGAGGGCCAGAAGGGCATCATGCTGCTTTCATGAGCTTTCTCTCCAGGCCAGCCACCAAGGGGAATCCAGGCACTGGGCACAGAGTCAGACACCTATCCTACATTAAGAAAGCCGGAGGTCTTCCTGGGAGAGGTAGTGTTTACACAGGTCTGCTTACTCCATAAATATTTGACACCCTACTAATGCTGGGCACTGCTCTAGAGCAATGCTGTCCAGTAGAAATGTCACACAAGCCATGTATGATTTTAAATTTTCTAGATGCCCCATTCAAAAAGAAGCAGGTGGAATGCATTTTAACATTATGTCATAATTAAGCCAGTATATCTTCAACATTATCATTTCAATACACATTTAACCAACGTAAAAGATCATTAATGAGACATTGTATATTCTTTTTTCCCATACCAAGTCTTTGAAATCCAGCTTACATTTTATACTTACGTCTGCATTCTGATGTTAAATTTTTACTCTAAAGACAAGAAAAAGTAGAGGAGTTGAAAGAGCAGGTTTGCATAGCCCATGTTGTTCCAGATAGGCTCTAAAGTAACTGGATAACTTTCACTTTTCACGTTAGATATTTAAAATTTTAAATTCGATACCACAATCAACCAGCCATGTTTCAAGGGCTCAGCAGCCATATATGGCTAGTGTGGATGGTACTGGGTAGTGCAGGTATAGACCCAAAGGATACAGCCGTGAGCAAAGTGAAAAAGGCCCCAGCCTTTTCTGAACACGGGTTCAGAGCTGACGGAGGGGCCAAGCTGCCTGCCTGAGACACACCAACCAGCCATTGACTAGCTGCCTGTGACTGTGGGCAAGTCACTTCCCTTCTCCAGGCTCCAAACTGGCATGCTCAGTGCATACTTCTCAAGGCTTCTATTACTACGCTCAGGGTGCCTGCTGGGGACAGCTGAGGGCTGAGGAGGAATTAGCCCAGGGTTCAGATGGGTGTTTGGGGGCGCTCTAGATGCAGAGAAGGTATTTGTAAGCCCTCCGCTTCTTGGCATTACTCCCGCTTGTGTTTTCATTTTTAGCTCTACTGCTTCTTCTTCCAGGAAACCTTCTCTAACTACTCCTGCCCCCCAGACTTTGCCAGGCACCTCATCTGGCCACCCACAGAGCTTCTCCCACCAAGGCTCTGACCTCTCTGGGCTGAGAGGCCTGGTGACATGTATTTTGTCCTGTACCACACATGCAGGCAGGCAGCCTCGGCCTTCTGTTTTGCTTCAGCTCCACAGGTCCCAGATACTCATAGGAACCAGCTCAGCCCTGGCACCCCTACTTCAGCGGTTGGGGGGAGTGAGAGAGCCCTCTCACATCCTCCCCTCCTCTCCACCCACCTCCCGGCCCACAGGTGGTAAAGCTGAAACAGATCGAGCACACCCTGAATGAGAAGCGCATCCTGCAGGCAGTCAACTTTCCGTTCCTCGTTAGACTCGAGTTCTCCTTCAAGGTGGGGGCCCAGCCGTCGGGGAATAGAGGGAGCAGAGAAGGAAACCACACCTGGGGGCCAAGGATAGCCAGTGGCTGCCCTGGGAGGCCCACCCACTGATGGTGTTGGTTGTTGGCGGGGGCGGGTATCAGCCTGGGACTCTTAATACACCCAAGTTCAACTCCTGAGTCTAAGTGGATAATCTTGGGCAGGGGAGACACTCAACCTGGATGACATCCCTCAAAATCACTGTTCCATTTATAAGAACCTGACACATGGCCTGGGTTTAAATCCAAGCTCTGCACCACCTGCCTCTGTGACGTTTCACTGCCCTGAGGCTCATTTTCCTCATCTGTAAAATGGGGATCAGAACAGTCTTCACCTGGTGGGGTTGCCATGACAGTTCCGAGCACATTATGAGCACCCTGTGTGAGAGATTTTGGGTGCTGTCCTAAGCCGAGACTTTGAAAGTCGGGGCCTGCCACCAAGGCTGTCACGAGGGCCCACACTTGATGTCATGCTCTACTACTGCTGTCTTAAAATTTGTAATCACTTTTTTTAGCAAAGGGCCTCACATTTTTATGTTGGGGGGACCCCATAAATTCTGTAGCCTATCCTGGTCCCATTTTACAGATGAGAAAACTGTGGCCCAAGAGCCTTGCTCAGGACAGTCACAGACATGAGCTGCTATGGAGTCTCTTCTGCAGCCCAGGCACCTCTAGCCAGCCCTCTCTTTCACCCCCATAAGCAGAGCGATGGCTCTCCCTTCTCCCTCATGAGCAAAAGCAAATGAGACAGGTAGTTCAGTGAACACAGCACCTGGTCCTTGGCACATGCTTTATACAGGAGCCTACGTTGGTATGTTCGCCATATTTCTGATACCTTCTGGGTGAGGCCTCCAGGCCTTCGGTTGGGGCCCAGGGCTTAGGGAACAGGGCCCTGATCAGCTGCTGCTCCCCACAGGACAACTCAAATTTATACATGATCATGGAGTATGTGCCTGGCGGGGAAATGTTCTCACACCTGCGGCGGATCGGAAGGTTCAGGTGAGTGGACCACACCCAGCCACACCGGGCCTGGGGGTGTCCACAGGCGGCGTCACACAGCCAAGCCATCTGGGGAAGTGGAGGTGGCCTCTCCAGGTCCCTGTGGGTTCTCGTTCTCCCTGAGGTGAGGAATCTGCTATGTTTCAACCACCACAAAACAAAACAAACATGGTGACTTAGGTGTTGCCATTTAAGTTGGCAATTTTATGCAGCTTTTAAATTTATGCTATTGTTTTATTTTGTTTATTCACATAGCTATGCACTTTACATACAATAAAATGCACAGGTCTTCAACGTTCTGTTCCATGAGTTTTGACAGTTGCATACATTTGTGTAACCACCACCCAAAACACCATATTGAGCATTTCATCACCCCAGAAAATTCCCACGAATGCCTTACTTGGCAGATCACTGCCCTGACAAAGGCAATTGTTCCTTCTGGCTTCAAACACCATAGAATGTGTTTGGTCTGGGTTTGACTTGATATAAATGGCATCACACAGTTCATATTTTTTTTTTGTCCCTTTCTTCTTTCACTTCACATAATCATTTTGAGATCGAGCCACAGTTTTGAGCATATTCATCATTTGTCCTGGTGGCAGTGTTGGGTAGGATTGCATTGTGTGAATCTGTCACAATCTGTGACGCCATTTCTGTTGATGGACATCTGGGCTCTTTCCAGTTTGGAGCTCTATATGAATAAGGCTGCTCTTATGCATTTTGGATAGCTGGGCTGGAGGCAGCTCTGTAGGCCCACCTGCTGAACCATTTGGGGATGGGTGGGGCCTGCTGGATGTGGCCACCCACACTCACCCATCCCCTCTCCACTTGTCCTTGCCAGCGAGCCCCATGCCCGCTTCTACGCCGCCCAGATTGTCCTGACCTTCGAGTACCTGCACTCCCTTGATCTCATCTACCGGGACCTGAAGCCGGAGAACCTTCTCATCGACCAGCAGGGCTACATTCAGGTGCCCGCCGGGCCCGGCGAGGGGTAGCCCTAGGTAGCCATGGCCTGGACCGTCCCTTCCTCCCTGCCAACCCTGCTCTTGTGCCCACAGGTTACAGACTTTGGTTTTGCCAAGCGTGTGAAAGGCCGCACCTGGACCTTGTGTGGGACCCCTGAGTACCTGGCCCCTGAGATCATACTGAGCAAAGTAGGCACCTCCCCAACCTTCCCACTGCCCCTGAGGCCTGCTCCACGCACGGCCCCCTCCTCCCCTTTCTCCCCTCACCCCTCGCCCCTTTCTCACTCCAGGGCTACAACAAGGCTGTGGACTGGTGGGCCCTGGGGGTTCTCATCTACGAGATGGCCGCCGGCTACCCACCCTTCTTCGCTGACCAGCCCATCCAGATCTATGAGAAGATTGTCTCTGGGAAGGTGAGGCCCGGATGCAGGGGCTCCACCTGGGACAGACCCTTCCCCACCCACCGTCATTGTCAGAATAATCTGAAAGTTCATTAAGTCTGGCTAGGAGGTGAAGCCAGATGCACCGGCCACAGTGACCAAGGCCAACACATCACACAACCTTCCTGGCTAATCCTGGACCCACAGCGCCAACCTCCCAAAAGCTTCCGAAATCCCAAGTCTCATCTCCACTCCCACCCTGTCCAACATGAGGCTGTTCTCTCCCCTAGTCATCCCCGCCGAGCATGAGTTTTCACAAATTTTGCAATAGAAAAGTGAATGTGTTTGGTTCCCAGACCCCACTGGCAATCATTTGGGGTGCGTGGCCCACACCCCCTTTCCCAAATGTAGACTTCCTAACTTGGTGGGTGCACGTAATGGGTGTTCGCAGAGTGTTAGAGCTTACATCTACAGAGTGTGCTAAGCACCCACCACCCCACTGCACCCCCTCCATCCTACCCAGCACTCTGAGGGACTGAGGAAGCTGAGGTACAGAAAGGGGACATGTCTGGTCCAAGAGGCCCTTCTGTCCTCAGCTCACCCATCTTGCTGGGAGGACTCAACCATCCCTCCATCCGGCCCAGGAAATGGTGGGAGCAGGTCCCAGTTATGCCACCCGTTGGCTTTGAAACCTCGGGCAAGTGCCTTCCCCATCTGAGCCTCACCTTACCCACCTGAGAACTGGGGAACCAGCCACCTGCCTCTCAGGGAGGTTGAGAGAAATCACCAATTGCAAAGTGGGGTCATGAAAAAGGAAAAGATGAGGTGTCTGCCACTAGGCAGAATAGAAATTGCCAAGAGAATGGCCCAGAGTAGGAAACAAAGAAAAAGCCATAGAAGGTTCCGTGAGGAATGAGAAGAGCCTAACTCCCTTCTTTGTAGCATTTCACAGTTCCCACGCACCCTCAGCGGTTTTATCTCCCTCATGCAACCCTGGGATATCTGCCCCATGCTGGAGAGGCAGGCACAGGCTCAGAGAGGTTAAAGGCCGTGGCCAAGGTCACACAGCATGTAAGAGGCAGAGCAGTCCATTCTTGTAGCTGTAAATCTAGTGACTAGTTGCATAAAAGGCTGTGGGCTCCCAGCATTTGGGGAAAGTTCTGGAAGATTTGAACTGAGCCTGAAAGAATGGAAGAGGCTTAGCTATGCAGACAGAGAGAAATAGAAAAACAATTGTTTCTCTCATAAGTGTGGATATTTCCAAAGTCCCCGGATCCCAGCAGAGCCACTTTAGGAAGCAGTGGCTAAAAATGCAACTTCTGGAGTCCAGGAGACCCAAAATGGAGCCACCCTATCCCACTCCTCTGTGTGACCTTCGGCAAGCTATTTAACCCTTACAAGCCTCATTTATCTCTTCTCTAAAATGGGAACCATCACAGCATTTACCTCGGACCAGCAGCTCTCTAAGTAGTCCCCTCTTCAGCACCATCAACATGGCCTGGGAACTAGCGAGAAATGCAGACTCTCAGGCCCAAACCTCCTCAATCAGAAATGCCCAGCAGGCCCAATGAGCTGTTTTAATGGGATTCCAACACACACTCAAGTTTGGGGTCCTCTGCCCCATAGGACTGTTGGATGATAAAGGCAGTGTTCTGGGGTTCTCAAGCTCCAAGCCAGTTTCGCACCATGTCTGTGACCCTACCCGCCCCCCAGGTGCGGTTCCCGTCTCACTTCAGCTCTGACCTGAAGGATCTGCTGCGGAACCTACTGCAGGTGGACCTCACCAAGCGCTTCGGGAACCTCAAGAATGGGGTCAATGACATCAAGAACCACAAGTGGTTTGCCACAACTGACTGGATCGCCATCTACCAGAGGAAGGTGGGCCCCCCTCCCCTCCCTGGGTTTGCAGAGAGTTTTGGGGGCAGGCCAAGAGCCAGGGAAAGCTGCCAGTAGAGAGATAGAAAGGGAAGAGGAATTTGAAAATAGGCCATGGGCTTTGGGTCAATCTAGCTGAGGCAGTTTAGAGCAATAAAAGTCTAGAAATGGGATTGTGGGGGTCACTTAGCCACTCTGTGACCTTGGGCAGGAGATGACCCACCCTGGAAAGTCATTTCCCCATTGGTGAGTTGGCTATAAGATTCTTGGGTTGTTAAGGTGAGTCCACATCTTAATGCTAAGCTCAGGCCTGGGTCCTAGCAAGTGATCGCAGGAATGTTAGGCCATTCACATTTATTGTTGTAATGAAGATTATGTTGACTGCTGAGGTCTGGGTGGTTCTTGACCCCTCTCCAGGTGGAAGCTCCCTTCATACCAAAGTTTAAAGGCCCTGGGGACACGAGTAACTTTGACGACTATGAGGAGGAAGAGATTCGAGTCTCCATCAATGAGAAGTGTGGCAAGGAGTTTTCTGAGTTTTAGGGGTGTGCCTGTGCCCCCAAGGGTTTTTTCTTTTTGGGTGGGAGGGTTGGATTGAACAGCCAGAGGGCCCCAGAGTTCCTTGCATCTAATTTCACACCCACCCCACCCTCCAGGGTAGGGGGAGCAGTAAGACCAGATATTCAGAGGGACAGAAACACCAGCTGCTCCCCTCACCCCTTTCGCCCTCCTGCCTCCCTACTGCTTTTGCCTTCCCCTATCCTTATGGCCCCCCACCCCAGCCCACTTCTGCCTATTTTAAATAAGTTCTCAGTTCTAATCAGGCCAGGTCTTGCTAGTGTATCCAGGGACAGGGTGTGGAAAGAGGGGCCGGAACTTAACTCCAGCCCCCACTTCCACCTCCCTCACCAAACCACAGGCACCACCTGCTAAGGGAGAATGAAAGAGTGGCCAACCTTCCCTTCAGAGCAATCCTGCCCGGGAAGGAGAGATTTTAGTGACATACCAGTGGGTTGCTTGCTAGAGTTTTTTAAAAAGCAATTTACAATCTTATTTACAAACTTATTTAAGTTCCACCAGTGCCTCCCTCCCACCTTCCTAAAGCCCCCTCCCATGCCCCCTCCTCAAATCCATTTTAACAAGGCTGGGAAGCAGACTGACTTATAAAGGAAGGAACTGGGGTTCCAACCTCCCCTCCAAGCTGCTAATCTCCCCTGTCCCCCACTCCTGGGGTCCCCTGCCAAGCCTGGAAGGGTCTTAGCCCCTGAAGTCTATTCCCTTCTGCCCCAACAGACCTTTTGTCACCCTTGGGCTTTGGGACCCAGACAAAGCAGCTGCCCCCCTCCCTGCCAAAGAGGAGTTGTCCCCCAAAATGATAGAGTGGGAGCCCCAAGCCCAGGGTCTTTCCTCCCAGCAGCACTCCCCCCAAAACTCCTTAATTTTATTCTCAGCTAGATTTTAATGCCCAGCCTCCTCTCAGCTCAGTTGGGAAGGCATCCCCCGCAAAAGGAGGCAAAGCCCCCCTCCCCCTCCTGGCCCCGGTTCAAGGCCAGGGTCGCTGGGGAAGGGCTGCCAGTTTTATTCACTGAACTATCTCCGCCCCCCATCCTGGGCGCTCCTCCTATTAGCTGTCAGCTGTCCATCACCCCTCCCCTAATTTGTGCTTCTTTTTCTCTGAATAGAAGTGGGGAGCCCAAATCTGTCCCTCTCATAACTTCTCCCTATCCCAGGAGGAGGTCTCAGGCCTGGGGTGGGGCCCCGGGTGGGCACGGGGGCGATTCAACCTGTGTGCTGCGAAGGACGCGACTTCCTCTCGAACAGTGTGCTGTTGTAAACATATTTGAAAACTATTACCAATAAAGTTTTGTTTAAAAAAAAGTGTCGCTGGTGTTCCCGACTTCGGTCACCCCACACACACACACACCCAGAGGGTTGAAAAGAGAATTTCGCACCCCAGCATCCAGGCTGATCAGGATCTGGCCTGGAGTCCTTGTAAAACCGGGTTCAGCTGACTTCCGCCACTCCCCCCCGCCCCGCAGGAGAAGGGGGCGCCAAACTGCCCTTTGACCGCGGATTCGGGGTCCTCCACATCTGCGGAGCGCCTCCTCGGCATCCAACCCGGGGCCGAGAGGGCGCTTCAGGGAGACTCGGGCCGGCGCTCCCGGAGGCCGAGCTGCAGCGGGGGCGACTCTGGTTGGGGGCGGTCATAGGTGGGGGAGACGGTGCGCGCCCCCTGCCCGCCTTCTAAGCGAAGGGCCAAGCGCGCCCAAAGGGCGCGGGGGCGACGGCAGCCTGAGGATCCCCGCGGCGCCCGGCGAGCGCAGCGGCCCGACCCGCGGGCGGTGAGTTCCCGGTAAGTGCGGTCCCGGGAGCGAAGCGCGCCGGGGAGGCGTGGAGAGGGGGGCTGGGCGCCGGGGACGTCTGGGTCCCGCGCCCAATGGCTGGAGGGCGGCCGAGCGCCGCCCGCCCGCCCCGCCCGCCCCCTCTCCCCTCCCCCCGGCACTCCCCTCCCCCTCCCCCGTCCGCCGCTTTCCCCCGCCCCCGCCCCGGCGCCAACTCCGCGGCGCCTCCTTAAAAAGCGCGCGGGAGTTGTAAGGGGGGGGCCGGAGCGAGCCGGAGTGAGCTAGCGCGCTGGGTAAAGGGGGCGGGCGGGGGGCCTGGGCTCCACCTTAAAAGCGGGCGCGTGGGGGTGGGAGGGAGGAAGGCGGGCGACGGGGCGGAGGGAGGGAGGGAAGGAAGGGGGGCCAGAGTGTCCCGGGCGCAGGGCGCGCGTGCGGCGGCGGCGGCGGCGGGGAGGGGCCGGCCGCGCCGCGCTCCCCTCCTCCCTCCTCGCATCCCCGGCCCCGCGCGCGCCCAGCAGAAGCGGGTCTGTGTGTGCGTGCGTGCGAGTGAGTGAGTGTGTGCATATTTTTTTCTCTCTTTTCTTTCTCTCTCACTGTTTTTTCTCTCTCGCTCCCTCTCTCTCTCTCTCTCTCTTTTTTTTTTTTTTGCAAAACAGCAGAAGCCGCCGCTCCGCCGAGGCGGAGGAGGCGGGCAGCGGCGAAGGGAGGGGAGCCGGGGAGGGGGGCGCCGCGCTGGGAGGGAGGCAGCGCGCACGGTGCAGCCGGGCCGGGCGGGAGGCATGGCGGGGCCCCCGGCCCTACCCCCGCCGGAGACGGCGGCGGCCGCCACTACGGCGGCCGCTACCTCGTCGTCCGCCGCTTCCCCGCACTACCAAGAGTGGATCCTGGACACCATCGACTCGCTGCGCTCGCGCAAGGCGCGGCCGGACCTGGAGCGCATCTGCCGGATGGTGCGGCGGCGGCACGGCCCGGAGCCGGAGCGCACGCGCGCGGAGCTCGAGAAACTGATCCAGCAGCGCGCCGTGCTCCGGGTCAGCTACAAGGGGAGCATCTCGTACCGCAACGCGGCGCGCGTCCAGCCGCCCCGGCGCGGAGCCACCCCGCCGGCTCCGCCGCGCGCTCCCCGCGGGGGCCCCGCTGCCGCCGCGCCGCCGCCGCCCACGCCCGCCTCACCGCCAGCGCCCGCGCCCGTCGCCGCCGCCGCCCCGGCCCGGGCGCCCCGCGCGGCCGCCACCGCCACAGCGCCCCCCTCGCCCGGCCCCGCGCAACCGGGCCCCCGCGCGCAGCGGGCCGCGCCCCTGACCGCGCCGCCGCCCGCGCCCGCCGCTCCTCCGGCAGTGGCGCCCCCGGCCGGCCCGCGCCGCGCCCCCCCGCCCGCCGTCGCCGCCCGGGAGCCGCCGCTGCCGCCGCCGCCACAGCCGCCGGCGCCGCCACAGCAGCAGCAGCCGCCGCCGCCGCAGCCACAGCAGCCGCCTGAGGGGGGCGCGGCGCGGGCCGGCGGCCCGGCGCGGCCCGTGAGCCTGCGGGAAGTCGTGCGCTACTTGGGGGGCAGCGGCGGCGCCGGCGGCCGCCTGACCCG